>NC_079213.1:54277443-54582561 GCF_029633865.1 Lampris incognitus | reverse complement strand
CATGTGAAGGTTTATATGTCCTGATCTGACAGGATGGTTATTACACATGTAAGTCGTGTGAAGGTTTATATGTCCTGATCTGACAAGATGGTTATTACAAATGCAAGTCATGTGAAGGTTTATATGTCCTGATCTGACAGGATGGTTATTACAAATGTAAGTCATGTGAAGGATTATATGTCCCGATCTGAAAGGATGGTTATTACAAATGTAAGTCATGTGAAGGTTTATGTGTGCTGATGTGACAGGATGGTTATTACACATGTAAGTCGTGTGAAGGTTTATATGTCCCGATCTGACAGGATGGTTATTACACATGTAAGTCATATGAAGGTTTATATGTCCTGATCTGAGAGGACGATTATTACAAATGTAAGTCATGTGAAGGTTTATATGTCCTGATCTGACAGGATGGTTATTACACATGTAAGTCATGTGAAGGTTTATATGTCCCGATCTGACAGGATGGTTATTACACAAGTAAGTCATGTGAAGGTTTATATGTCCTGATCTGACAGGATGGTTGTTACACATGTAAGTCATGTGAAGGTTTGTATGTCCTGATCTGACAGCGTGGTTATTCCACATGTATGTCGTGTGAAGGTTTACATGTCCTGATCTGACAGGATGGTTTTTACAAATGTAAGTCATGTGAAGGTTTATATTTCCTGGTCTGACAGGATGGTTATTACAAATGCAAGTCAAGTGAAGGTTTATATGTCCTGATCTGACAGGGTGGTTATTCCACATGTATATCGTGTGAAGGTTTATATGTCCTGATCTGACAGGATGGTTATTACACATGTAAGTCATGTGAAAGTTTGTATGTCCTGATCTGACAGGATGGTTATTACACATGTAAGTCGTGTGAAGGTTTATATGTCCTGATCTGACAAGATGGTTATTACAAATGTAAGTCATGTGAAGGTTTATATGTCCTGATCTGACAGGATGGTTATTACAAATGTAAGTCATGTGAAGGTTTATATGTCCTGATCTGACAGGATGGTTATTACATTGTAAGTCGTGTGAAGGTTTATATGTCCTGATCTGAATGGATGGTTATCACAAATGTAGGAATTTGAAGTTTTATATGTCCTGATCTAACAGGATGGTTATTACAAATGTTAGTCATGTGAAGGTTTATATGTCCTGATCTGACAGGATGGTTATTGCAATTGTAGTAATGTGAAGGTTTATATGTCCTGATCTGACAGGATGGTTATTACAAATGTTAGTCATGTGAAGGTTTATATGTCCTGATCTGACAGGATGGTTATTGCAAATGTAAGTCATGTGAAGGTTTATATGTCCTGATCTGACAGGATGGTTATTACAAATGTAGTAATGTGAAGGTTTATATGTCCTGATCTGACAGGATGGTTATTACAAATGTTAGTCATGTGAAGGTTTATATGTCCTGATCTGACAGGATGGTTATTGCAAATGTAGTAATGTGAAGGTTTATATGTCCTGATCTGACAGGATGGTTATTACGAATGCAAGTCATGTGAAGGTTTATATGTCCTGATCTGACAGGATGGTTATTACACATGTAAGTCATGTGAAGGTTTAAATGTCCTGATCTGACAGGATGGTTATTACAAATGTAAGTCATGTGAAGGTTTATATGTCCCGATCTGACAGGATGGTTATTACAAATGTAAGTCATGTGAAGGTTTATATGTCCTGATCTGACAGGATGGTTATTACACATGTAAGTCGTGTGAAGGTTTATATGTCCTGATCTGACAGGATGGTTATTACACATGTAAGTCATGTGAAGGTTTAAATGTCCTGATCTGACAGGGTGGTTATTACAAATATTGTCATGTGAAGGTTTATATGTCCTGATCTGACAGGATGGTTATTACAAATGTAAGTCATGTGAAGGTTTATATTTCCTGATCTGACAGGATGGTTATTGCACATGTAGTAATGTGAAGGTTTATATGTCCTGATCTGACAGGATGGTTATTACAAATGTAAGTCATGTGAAGGTTTATATTTCCTGATCTGACAGGATGGTTATTGCACATGTAGTAATGTGAAGGTTTATATGTCCTGATCTGACAGGATGGTTATTACAAATGTAAGTCATGTGAAGGTTTATATTTCCTGATATGACTGGATGGTTATTGCACATGTAGTAATGTGAAGGTTTATATGTCCTGATCTGACAGGATGGTTATTACAAATGTAAGTCATGTGAAGGTTTATATGTCCTGATCTGACAGGATGGTTATTACACATGTAAGTCATGTGAAAGTTTATATGTCCTGATCTGACAGGGTGGTTATTACAAATATAGTCATGTGAAGGTTTATATGTCCCGATCTGACAGGATGGTTATTACACATGTAAGTCATGTGAAGGTTTATATGTCCTGATCTGACAAGATGGTTATTGCACATGTAAGTCATGTGAAGGTTTAAATGTCCCGATCTGACAGGATGGTTATTACACAAGTAAGTCATGTTAAGGTTTACATGTCCTGATCTGACAGGGTGGTTATTACAAATATAGTCATGTGAAGGTTTATATGTCCTGATCTGACAGGATGGTTATTACAAATGTAAGTCATGTGAAGGTTTATATGTCCTGATCTGACAGGATGGTTATTACAAATGTAAGTCATGTGAAGGTTTATATGTCCTGATCTGACAGGATGGTTGTTACACATATAAGTCATGTGAAGGTTTATATGTCCTGATCTGACAGGGTGGTTATTCCACATGTATGTCGTGTGAAGGTTTACATGTCCTGATCTGACAGGATGGTTTTTACAAATGTAAGTCATGTGAAGGTTTATATTTCCTGGTCTGACAGGATGGTTATTACAAATGCAAGTCATGTGAAGGTTTATATGTCCTGATCTGACAGGGTGGTTATTCCACATGTATATCGTGTGAAGGTTTATATGTCCTGATCTGACAGGATGGTTATTACACATGTAAGTCATGTGAAGGTTTGTATGTCCTGATCTGACAGGGTGGTTATTACACATGTAAGTCGTGTGAAGGTTTATATGTCCTGATCTGACAAGATGGTTATTACAAATGCAAGTCATGTGAAGGTTTATATGTCCTGATCTGACAGGATGGTTATTACAAATGTAAGTCATGTGAAGGTTTATATGTCCTGATCTGACAGGATGGTTATTACATTGTAAGTCGTGTGAAGGTTTATATGTCCTGATCTGAATGGATGGTTATTACAAATGTAGTAATTTGAAGTTTTATATGTCCTGATCTGACAGGGTGGTTATTCCACATGTATGTCATGTGAAGGTTTACATGCCCTGATCTGACAGGATGGTTTTTACAAATGTAAGTCATGTGAAGGTTTATATTTCCTGGTCTGACAGGATGGTTATTACAAATGCAAGTCATGTGAAGGTTTATATGTCCTGATCTGAAAGGGTGGTTATTCCACATGTATATCGTGTGAAGGTTTATATGTCCTGATCTGACAGGATGGTTATTACACATGTAAGTCATGTGAAGGTTTGTATGTCCTGATCTGACAGGATGGTTATTACACATGTAAGTCGTGTGAAGGTTTATATGTCCTGATCTGACAAGATGGTTATTACAAATGCAAGTCATGTGAAGGTTTATATGTCCTGATCTGACAGGATGGTTATTACAAATGTAAGTCATGTGAAGGTTTAAATGTCCTGATCTGACAGGATGGTTATTACATTGTAAGTCGTGTGAAGGTTTATATGTCCTGATCTGAATGGATGGTTATCACAAATGTAGGAATTTGAAGTTTTATATGTCCTGATCTAACAGGATGGTTATTACAAATGTTAGTCATGTGAAGGTTTATATGTCCTGATCTGACAGGATGGTTATTGCAAATGTAGTAATGTGAAGGTTTATATGTCCTGATCTGACAGGATGGTTATTACAAATGTTAGTCATGTGAAGGTTTATATGTCCTGATCTGACAGGATGGTTATTGCAAATGTAAGTCATGTGAAGGTTTATATGTCCTGATCTGACAGGGTGGTTATTACAAATGTAGTAATGTGAAGGTTTATATGTCCTGATCTGACAGGATGGTTATTACAAATGTTAGTCATGTGAAGGTTTATATGTCCTCATCTGACAGGATGGTTATTGCAAATGTAGTAATGTGAAGGTTTATATGTCCCGATCTGAAAGGATGGTTATTACACATGTAAGTCATGTGAAGGTTTGTATGTCCTGATCTGACAGGATGGTTATTACACATGTAAGTCGTGTGAAGGTTTATATGTCCTGATCTGACAAGATGGTTATTACAAATGTAAGTCATGTGAAGGTTTATATGTCCTGATCTGACAGGATGGTTATTACAAATGTAAGTCATGTGAAGGTTTATATGTCCTGATCTGACAGGATGGTTGTTATACATATAAGTCATGTGAAGGTTTATATGTCCTGATCTGACAGGATGGTTATTACACATGTAAGTCATGTGAAAGTTTATATGTCCTGATCTGACAGGGTGGTTATTACAAATATAGTCATGTGAAGGTTTAAATGTCCCGATCTGACAGGATGGTTATTACACAAGTAAGTCATGTTAAGGTTTACATGTCCTGATCTGACAGGGTGGTTATTACAAATATAGTCATGTGAAGGTTTATATGTCCTGATCTGACAGGATGGTTATTACAAATGTAAGTCATGTGAAGGTTTATATGTCCTGATCTGACAGGATGGTTATTACACATGTAAGTCATGTGAAGGTTTATATGTCCTGATCTGACAGGATGGTTGTTACACATATAAGTCATGTGAAGGTTTATATGTCCTGATCTGACAGGGTGGTTATTCCACATGTATGTCGTGTGAAGGTTTACATGTCCTGATCTGACAGGATGGTTTTTACAAATGTAAGTCATGTGAAGGTTTATATTTCCTGGTCTGACAGGATGGTTATTACAAATGCAAGTCATGTGAAGGTTTATATGTCCTGATCTGACAGGGTGGTTATTCCACATGTATATCGTGTGAAGGTTTATATGTCCTGATCTGACAGGATGGTTATTACACATGTAAGTCATGTGAAGGTTTGTATGTCCTGATCTGACAGGGTGGTTATTGCACATGTACGTCGTGTGAAGGTTTATATGTCCTGATCTGACAAGATGGTTATTACAAATGCAAGTCATGTGAAGGTTTATATGTCCTGATCTGACAGGATGGTTATTACAAATGTAAGTCATGTGAAGGTTTATATGTCCTGATCTGACAGGATGGTTATTACAAATGTAAGTCATGTGAAGGTTTATATGTCCTGATCTGACAGGATGGTTATTACATTGTAAGTCGTGTGAAGGTTTATATGTCCCGATCTGACAGGTTGGTTATTACACATGTAAGTCATGTGAAGGTTTATATGTCCTGATCTGAGAGGATGATTATTACAAATGTAAGTCATGTGAAGGTTTATATGTCCTGATCTGACAGGATGGTTATTACACATGTAAGTCGTGTGAAGGTTTATATGTCCCGATCTGACAGGATGGTTATTACAAATGCAAGTCATGTGAAGGTTTATATGTCCTGATCTGACAGGGTGGTTATTCCACATGTATATCGTGTGAAGGTTTATATGTCCTGATCTGACAGGATGGTTATTACACATGTAAGTCATGTGAAGGTATGTATGTCCTGATCTGACAGGATGGTTATTACACATGTAAGTCGTGTGAAGGTTTATATGTCCTGATCTGACAAGATGGTTATTACAAATGCAAGTCATGTGAAGGTTTATATGTCCTGATCTGACAGGATGGTTATTACAAATGTAAGTCATGTGAAGGTTTATATGTCCTGATCTGACAGGATGGTTATTACATTGTAAGTCGTGTGAAGGTTTATATGTCCTGATCTGAATGGATGGTTATCACAAATGTAGGAATTTGAAGTATTATATGTCCTGATCTAACAGGATGGTTATTACAAATGTTAGTCATGTGAAGGTTTATATGTCCTGATCTGACAGGATGGTTATTGCAAATGTAGTAATGTGAAGGTTTATATGTCCTGATCTGACAGGATGGTTATTACAAATGTTAGTCATGTGAAGGTTTATATGTCCTGATCTGACAGGATGGTTATTGCAAATGTAAGTCATGTGAAGGTTTATATGTCCTGATCTGACAGGATGGTTATTACAAATGTAGTAATGTGAAGGTTTATATGTCCTGATCTGACAGGATGGTTATTACAAATGTTAGTCATGTGAAGGTTTATATGTCCTGATCTGACAGGATGGTTATTGCAAATGTAGTAATGTGAAGGTTTATATGTCCCGATCTGAAAGGATGGTTATTACAAATGTAAGCCATGTGAAGGTTTATGTGTGCTGATGTGACAGGATGGTTATTACACATGTAAGTCGTGTGAAGGTTTATATGTCCCGATCTGACAGGATGGTTATTACACATGTAAGTCATGTGAAGGTTTATATGTCCTGATCTGAGAGGATGATTATTACAAATGTAAGTCATGTGAAGGTTTATATGTCCTGATCTGACAGGATGGTTATTACACATGTAAGTCGTGTGAAGGTTTATATGTCCCGATCTGACAGGATGGTTATTACACAAGTAAGTCATGTGAAGGTTTATATGTCCTGATCTGACAGGATGGTCGTTACACATGTAAGTCATGTGAAGGTTTATATGTCCTGATCTGACAGGATGGTTTTTACAAATGTAAGTCATGTGAAGGTTTATATTTCCTGGTCTGACAGGATGGTTATTACAAATGCAAGTCATGTGAAGGTTTATAAGTCCTGATCTGACAGGGTGGTTATTCCACATGTATATCGTGTGAAGGTTTATATGTCCTGATCTGACAGGATGGTTATTACACATGTAAGTCATGTGAAGGTTTGTATGTCCTGATCTGACAGGATGGTTATTACACATGTAAGTCGTGTGAAGGTTTATATGTCCTGATCTGACAAGATGGTTATTACAAATGCAAGTCATGTGAAGGTTTATATGTCCAGATCTGACAGGATGGTTATTACAAATGTAAGTCATGTGAAGGATTATATGTCCCGATCTGAAAGGATGGTTATTACAAATGTAAGTCATGTGAAGGTTTATGTGTGCTGATGTGACAGGATGGTTATTACACATGTAAGTCGTGTGAAGGTTTATATGTCCCGATCTGACAGGATGGTTATTACACATGTAAGTCATATGAAGGTTTATATGTCCTGATCTGAGAGGATGATTATTACAAATGTAAGTCATGTGAAGGTTTATATGTCCTGATCTGACAGGATGGTTATTACACATGTAAGTCATGTGAAGGTTTATATGTCCCGATCTGACAGGATGGTTATTACACAAGTAAGTCATGTGAAGGTTTATATGTCCTGATCTGACAGGATGGTTGTTACACATGTAAGTCATGTGAAGGTTTATATGTCCTGATCTGACAGCGTGGTTATTCCACATGTATGTCGTGTGAAGGTTTACATGTCCTGATCTGACAGGATGGTTTTTACAAATGTAAGTCATGTGAAGGTTTATATTTCCTGGTCTGACAGGATGGTTATTACAAATGCAAGTCATGTGAAGGTTTATATGTCCTGATCTGACAGGGTGGTTATTCCACATGTATATCGTGTGAAGGTTTATATGTCCTGATCTGACAGGATGGTTATTACACATGTAAGTCATGTGAAAGTTTTTATGTCCTGATCTGACAGGATGGTTATTACACATGTAAGTCGTGTGAAGGTTTATATGTCCTGATCTGACAAGATGGTTATTACAAATGTAAGTCATGTGAAGGTTTATATGTCCTGATCTGACAGGATGGTTATTACAAATGTAAGTCATGTGAAGGTTTATATGTCCTGATCTGACAGGATGGTTATTACATTGTAAGTCGTGTGAAGGTTTATATGTCCTGATCTGAATGGATGGTTATCACAAATGTAGGAATTTGAAGTTTTATATGTCCTGATCTAACAGGATGGTTATTACAAATGTTAGTCATGTGAAGGTTTATATGTCCTGATCTGACAGGATGGTTATTGCAATTGTAGTAATGTGAAGGTTTATATGTCCTGATCTGACAGGATGGTTATTACAAATGTTAGTCATGTGAAGGTTTATATGTCCTGATCTGACAGGATGGTTATTGCAAATGTAAGTCATGTGAAGGTTTATATGTCCTGATCTGACAGGATGGTTATTACAAATGTAGTAATGTGAAGGTTTATATGTCCTGATCTGACAGGATGGTTATTACAAATGTTAGTCATGTGAAGGTTTATATGTCCTGATCTGACAGGATGGTTATTGCAAATGTAGTAATGTGAAGGTTTATATGTCCTGATCTGACAGGATGGTTATTACGAATGCAAGTCATGTGAAGGTTTATATGTCCTGATCTGACAGGATGGTTATTACACATGTAAGTCATGTGAAGGTTTATATGTCCTGATCTGAGAGGATGATTATTACAAATGTAAGTCATGTGAAGGTTTATATGTCCTGATCTGACAGGATGGTTATTACACATGTAAGTCGTGTGAAGGTTTATATGTCCCGATCTGACAGGATGGTTATTACACAAGTAAGTCATGTGAAGGTTTATATGTCCTGATCTGACAGGACGGTCGTTACACATGTAAGTCATGTGAAGGTTTATATGTCCTGATCTGACAGGATGGTTTTTACAAATGTAAGTCATGTGAAGGTTTATATTTCCTGGTCTGACAGGATGGTTATTACAAATGCAAGTCATGTGAAGGTTTATAAGTCCTGATCTGACAGGGTGGTTATTCCACATGTATATCGTGTGAAGGTTTATATGTCCTGATCTGACAGGATGGTTATTACACATGTAAGTCATGTGAAGGTTTGTATGTCCTGATCTGACAGGATGGTTATTACACATGTAAGTCGTGTGAAGGTTTATATGTCCTGATCTGACAAGATGGTTATTACAAATGCAAGTCATGTGAAGGTTTATATGTCCTGATCTGACAGGATGGTTATTACAAATGTAAGTCATGTGAAGGATTATATGTCCCGATCTGAAAGGATGGTTATTACAAATGTAAGTCATGTGAAGGTTTATGTGTGCTGATGTGACAGGATGGTTATTACACATGTAAGTCGTGTGAAGGTTTATATGTCCCGATCTGACAGGATGGTTATTACACATGTAAGTCATATGAAGGTTTATATGTCCTGATCTGAGAGGACGATTATTACAAATGTAAGTCATGTGAAGGTTTATATGTCCTGATCTGACAGGATGGTTATTACACATGTAAGTCATGTGAAGGTTTATATGTCCCGATCTGACAGGATGGTTATTACACAAGTAAGTCATGTGAAGGTTTATATGTCCTGATCTGACAGGATGGTTGTTACACATGTAAGTCATGTGAAGGTTTGTATGTCCTGATCTGACAGCGTGGTTATTCCACATGTATGTCGTGTGAAGGTTTACATGTCCTGATCTGACAGGATGGTTTTTACAAATGTAAGTCATGTGAAGGTTTATATTTCCTGGTCTGACAGGATGGTTATTACAAATGCAAGTCATGTGAAGGTTTATATGTCCTGATCTGACAGGGTGGTTATTCCACATGTATATCGTGTGAAGGTTTATATGTCCTGATCTGACAGGATGGTTATTACACATGTAAGTCATGTGAAAGTTTGTATGTCCTGATCTGACAGGATGGTTATTACACATGTAAGTCGTGTGAAGGTTTATATGTCCTGATCTGACAAGATGGTTATTACAAATGTAAGTCATGTGAAGGTTTATATGTCCTGATCTGACAGGATGGTTATTACAAATGTAAGTCATGTGAAGGTTTATATGTCCTGATCTGACAGGATGGTTATTACATTGTAAGTCGTGTGAAGGTTTATATGTCCTGATCTGAATGGATGGTTATCACAAATGTAGGAATTTGAAGTTTTATATGTCCTGATCTAACAGGATGGTTATTACAAATGTTAGTCATGTGAAGGTTTATATGTCCTGATCTGACAGGATGGTTATTGCAATTGTAGTAATGTGAAGGTTTATATGTCCTGATCTGACAGGATGGTTATTACAAATGTTAGTCATGTGAAGGTTTATATGTCCTGATCTGACAGGATGGTTATTGCAAATGTAAGTCATGTGAAGGTTTATATGTCCTGATCTGACAGGATGGTTATTACAAATGTAGTAATGTGAAGGTTTATATGTCCTGATCTGACAGGATGGTTATTACAAATGTTAGTCATGTGAAGGTTTATATGTCCTGATCTGACAGGATGGTTATTGCAAATGTAGTAATGTGAAGGTTTATATGTCCTGATCTGACAGGATGGTTATTACGAATGCAAGTCATGTGAAGGTTTATATGTCCTGATCTGACAGGATGGTTATTACACATGTAAGTCATGTGAAGGTTTAAATGTCCTGATCTGACAGGATGGTTATTACAAATGTAAGTCATGTGAAGGTTTATATGTCCCGATCTGACAGGATGGTTATTACAAATGTAAGTCATGTGAAGGTTTATATGTCCTGATCTGACAGGATGGTTATTACACATGTAAGTCGTGTGAAGGTTTATATGTCCTGATCTGACAGGATGGTTATTACACATGTAAGTCATGTGAAGGTTTAAATGTCCTGATCTGACAGGGTGGTTATTACAAATATTGTCATGTGAAGGTTTATATGTCCTGATCTGACAGGATGGTTATTACGAATGCAAGTCATGTGAAGGTTTATATGTCCTGATCTGACAGGATGGTTATTACACATGTAAGTCGTGTGAAGGTTTATATGTCCTGATCTGACAAGATGGTTATTACAAATGCAAGTCATGTGAAGGTTTATATGTCCTGATCTGACAGGATGGTTATTACAAATGTAAGTCATGTGAAGGATTATATGTCCCGATCTGAAAGGATGGTTATTACAAATGTAAGTCATGTGAAGGTTTATGTGTGCTGATGTGACAGGATGGTTATTACACATGTAAGTCGTGTGAAGGTTTATATGTCCCGATCTGACAGGATGGTTATTACACATGTAAGTCATATGAAGGTTTATATGTCCTGATCTGAGAGGACGATTATTACAAATGTAAGTCATGTGAAGGTTTATATGTCCTGATCTGACAGGATGGTTATTACACATGTAAGTCATGTGAAGGTTTATATGTCCCGATCTGACAGGATGGTTATTACACAAGTAAGTCATGTGAAGGTTTATATGTCCTGATCTGACAGGATGGTTGTTACACATGTAAGTCATGTGAAGGTTTGTATGTCCTGATCTGACAGCGTGGTTATTCCACATGTATGTCGTGTGAAGGTTTACATGTCCTGATCTGACAGGATGGTTTTTACAAATGTAAGTCATGTGAAGGTTTATATTTCCTGGTCTGACAGGATGGTTATTACAAATGCAAGTCAAGTGAAGGTTTATATGTCCTGATCTGACAGGGTGGTTATTCCACATGTATATCGTGTGAAGGTTTATATGTCCTGATCTGACAGGATGGTTATTACACATGTAAGTCATGTGAAAGTTTGTATGTCCTGATCTGACAGGATGGTTATTACACATGTAAGTCGTGTGAAGGTTTATATGTCCTGATCTGACAAGATGGTTATTACAAATGTAAGTCATGTGAAGGTTTATATGTCCTGATCTGACAGGATGGTTATTACAAATGTAAGTCATGTGAAGGTTTATATGTCCTGATCTGACAGGATGGTTATTACATTGTAAGTCGTGTGAAGGTTTATATGTCCTGATCTGAATGGATGGTTATCACAAATGTAGGAATTTGAAGTTTTATATGTCCTGATCTAACAGGATGGTTATTACAAATGTTAGTCATGTGAAGGTTTATATGTCCTGATCTGACAGGATGGTTATTGCAATTGTAGTAATGTGAAGGTTTATATGTCCTGATCTGACAGGATGGTTATTACAAATGTTAGTCATGTGAAGGTTTATATGTCCTGATCTGACAGGATGGTTATTGCAAATGTAAGTCATGTGAAGGTTTATATGTCCTGATCTGACAGGATGGTTATTACAAATGTAGTAATGTGAAGGTTTATATGTCCTGATCTGACAGGATGGTTATTACAAATGTTAGTCATGTGAAGGTTTATATGTCCTGATCTGACAGGATGGTTATTGCAAATGTAGTAATGTGAAGGTTTATATGTCCTGATCTGACAGGATGGTTATTACGAATGCAAGTCATGTGAAGGTTTATATGTCCTGATCTGACAGGATGGTTATTACACATGTAAGTCATGTGAAGGTTTAAATGTCCTGATCTGACAGGATGGTTATTACAAATGTAAGTCATGTGAAGGTTTATATGTCCCGATCTGACAGGATGGTTATTACAAATGTAAGTCATGTGAAGGTTTATATGTCCTGATCTGACAGGATGGTTATTACACATGTAAGTCGTGTGAAGGTTTATATGTCCTGATCTGACAGGATGGTTATTACACATGTAAGTCATGTGAAGGTTTAAATGTCCTGATCTGACAGGGTGGTTATTACAAATATTGTCATGTGAAGGTTTATATGTCCTGATCTGACAGGATGGTTATTACAAATGTAAGTCATGTGAAGGTTTATATTTCCTGATCTGACAGGATGGTTATTGCACATGTAGTAATGTGAAGGTTTATATGTCCTGATCTGACAGGATGGTTATTACAAATGTAAGTCATGTGAAGGTTTATATTTCCTGATCTGACAGGATGGTTATTGCACATGTAGTAATGTGAAGGTTTATATGTCCTGATCTGACAGGATGGTTATTACAAATGTAAGTCATGTGAAGGTTTATATTTCCTGATATGACTGGATGGTTATTGCACATGTAGTAATGTGAAGGTTTATATGTCCTGATCTGACAGGATGGTTATTACAAATGTAAGTCATGTGAAGGTTTATATGTCCTGATCTGACAGGATGGTTATTACACATGTAAGTCATGTGAAAGTTTATATGTCCTGATCTGACAGGGTGGTTATTACAAATATAGTCATGTGAAGGTTTATATGTCCCGATCTGACAGGATGGTTATTACACATGTAAGTCATGTGAAGGTTTATATGTCCTGATCTGACAAGATGGTTATTACACATGTAAGTCATGTGAAGGTTTAAATGTCCCGATCTGACAGGATGGTTATTACACAAGTAAGTCATGTTAAGGTTTACATGTCCTGATCTGACAGGGTGGTTATTACAAATATAGTCATGTGAAGGTTTATATGTCCTGATCTGACAGGATGGTTATTACAAATGTAAGTCATGTGAAGGTTTATATGTCCTGATCTGACAGGATGGTTATTACAAATGTAAGTCATGTGAAGGTTTATATGTCCTGATCTGACAGGATGGTTGTTACACATATAAGTCATGTGAAGGTTTATATGTCCTGATCTGACAGGGTGGTTATTCCACATGTATGTCGTGTGAAGGTTTACATGTCCTGATCTGACAGGATGGTTTTTACAAATGTAAGTCATGTGAAGGTTTATATTTCCTGGTCTGACAGGATGGTTATTACAAATGCAAGTCATGTGAAGGTTTATATGTCCTGATCTGACAGGGTGGTTATTCCACATGTATATCGTGTGAAGGTTTATATGTCCTGATCTGACAGGATGGTTATTACACATGTAAGTCATGTGAAGGTTTGTATGTCCTGATCTGACAGGGTGGTTATTACACATGTAAGTCGTGTGAAGGTTTATATGTCCTGATCTGACAAGATGGTTATTACAAATGCAAGTCATGTGAAGGTTTATATGTCCTGATCTGACAGGATGGTTATTACAAATGTAAGTCATGTGAAGGTTTATATGTCCTGATCTGACAGGATGGTTATTACATTGTAAGTCGTGTGAAGGTTTATATGTCCTGATCTGAATGGATGGTTATTACAAATGTAGTAATTTGAAGTTTTATATGTCCTGATCTGACAGGGTGGTTATTCCACATGTATGTCATGTGAAGGTTTACATGCCCTGATCTGACAGGATGGTTTTTACAAATGTAAGTCATGTGAAGGTTTATATTTCCTGGTCTGACAGGATGGTTATTACAAATGCAAGTCATGTGAAGGTTTATATGTCCTGATCTGAAAGGGTGGTTATTCCACATGTATATCGTGTGAAGGTTTATATGTCCTGATCTGACAGGATGGTTATTACACATGTAAGTCATGTGAAGGTTTGTATGTCCTGATCTGACAGGATGGTTATTACACATGTAAGTCGTGTGAAGGTTTATATGTCCTGATCTGACAAGATGGTTATTACAAATGCAAGTCATGTGAAGGTTTATATGTCCTGATCTGACAGGATGGTTATTACAAATGTAAGTCATGTGAAGGTTTAAATGTCCTGATCTGACAGGATGGTTATTACATTGTAAGTCGTGTGAAGGTTTATATGTCCTGATCTGAATGGATGGTTATCACAAATGTAGGAATTTGAAGTTTTATATGTCCTGATCTAACAGGATGGTTATTACAAATGTTAGTCATGTGAAGGTTTATATGTCCTGATCTGACAGGATGGTTATTGCAAATGTAGTAATGTGAAGGTTTATATGTCCTGATCTGACAGGATGGTTATTACAAATGTTAGTCATGTGAAGGTTTATATGTCCTGATCTGACAGGATGGTTATTGCAAATGTAAGTCATGTGAAGGTTTATATGTCCTGATCTGACAGGGTGGTTATTACAAATGTAGTAATGTGAAGGTTTATATGTCCTGATCTGACAGGATGGTTATTACAAATGTTAGTCATGTGAAGGTTTATATGTCCTCATCTGACAGGATGGTTATTGCAAATGTAGTAATGTGAAGGTTTATATGTCCCGATCTGAAAGGATGGTTATTACACATGTAAGTCATGTGAAGGTTTGTATGTCCTGATCTGACAGGATGGTTATTACACATGTAAGTCGTGTGAAGGTTTATATGTCCTGATCTGACAAGATGGTTATTACAAATGTAAGTCATGTGAAGGTTTATATGTCCTGATCTGACAGGATGGTTATTACAAATGTAAGTCATGTGAAGGTTTATATGTCCTGATCTGACAGGATGGTTGTTATACATATAAGTCATGTGAAGGTTTATATGTCCTGATCTGACAGGATGGTTATTACACATGTAAGTCATGTGAAAGTTTATATGTCCTGATCTGACAGGGTGGTTATTACAAATATAGTCATGTGAAGGTTTAAATGTCCCGATCTGACAGGATGGTTATTACACAAGTAAGTCATGTTAAGGTTTACATGTCCTGATCTGACAGGGTGGTTATTACAAATATAGTCATGTGAAGGTTTATATGTCCTGATCTGACAGGATGGTTATTACAAATGTAAGTCATGTGAAGGTTTATATGTCCTGATCTGACAGGATGGTTATTACACATGTAAGTCATGTGAAGGTTTATATGTCCTGATCTGACAGGATGGTTGTTACACATATAAGTCATGTGAAGGTTTATATGTCCTGATCTGACAGGGTGGTTATTCCACATGTATGTCGTGTGAAGGTTTACATGTCCTGATCTGACAGGATGGTTTTTACAAATGTAAGTCATGTGAAGGTTTATATTTCCTGGTCTGACAGGATGGTTATTACAAATGCAAGTCATGTGAAGGTTTATATGTCCTGATCTGACAGGGTGGTTATTCCACATGTATATCGTGTGAAGGTTTATATGTCCTGATCTGACAGGATGGTTATTACACATGTAAGTCATGTGAAGGTTTGTATGTCCTGATCTGACAGGGTGGTTATTACACATGTAAGTCGTGTGAAGGTTTATATGTCCTGATCTGACAAGATGGTTATTACAAATGCAAGTCATGTGAAGGTTTATATGTCCTGATCTGACAGGATGGTTATTACAAATGTAAGTCATGTGAAGGTTTATATGTCCTGATCTGACAGGATGGTTATTACATTGTAAGTCGTGTGAAGGTTTATATGTCCTGATCTGAATGGATGGTTATTACAAATGTAGTAATTTGAAGTTTTATATGTCCTGATCTGACAGGGTGGTTATTCCACATGTATGTCATGTGAAGGTTTACATGCCCTGATCTGACAGGATGGTTTTTACAAATGTAAGTCATGTGAAGGTTTATATTTCCTGGTCTGACAGGATGGTTATTACAAATGCAAGTCATGTGAAGGTTTATATGTCCTGATCTGAAAGGGTGGTTATTCCACATGTATATCGTGTGAAGGTTTATATGTCCTGATCTGACAGGATGGTTATTACACATGTAAGTCATGTGAAGGTTTGTATGTCCTGATCTGACAGGATGGTTATTACACATGTAAGTCGTGTGAAGGTTTATATGTCCTGATCTGACAAGATGGTTATTACAAATGCAAGTCATGTGAAGGTTTATATGTCCTGATCTGACAGGATGGTTATTACAAATGTAAGTCATGTGAAGGTTTAAATGTCCTGATCTGACAGGATGGTTATTACATTGTAAGTCGTGTGAAGGTTTATATGTCCTGATCTGAATGGATGGTTATCACAAATGTAGGAATTTGAAGTTTTATATGTCCTGATCTAACAGGATGGTTATTACAAATGTTAGTCATGTGAAGGTTTATATGTCCTGATCTGACAGGATGGTTATTGCAAATGTAGTAATGTGAAGGTTTATATGTCCTGATCTGACAGGATGGTTATTACAAATGTTAGTCATGTGAAGGTTTATATGTCCTGATCTGACAGGATGGTTATTGCAAATGTAAGTCATGTGAAGGTTTATATGTCCTGATCTGACAGGGTGGTTATTACAAATGTAGTAATGTGAAGGTTTATATGTCCTGATCTGACAGGATGGTTATTACAAATGTTAGTCATGTGAAGGTTTATATGTCCTCATCTGACAGGATGGTTATTGCAAATGTAGTAATGTGAAGGTTTATATGTCCCGATCTGAAAGGATGGTTATTACACATGTAAGTCATGTGAAGGTTTGTATGTCCTGATCTGACAGGATGGTTATTACACATGTAAGTCGTGTGAAGGTTTATATGTCCTGATCTGACAAGATGGTTATTACAAATGCAAGTCATGTGAAGGTTTATATGTCCTGATCTGACAGGATGGTTATTACAAATGTAAGTCATGTGAAGGATTATATGTCCCGATCTGAAAGGATGGTTATTACAAATGTAAGTCATGTGAAGGTTTATGTGTGCTGATGTGACAGGATGGTTATTACACATGTTAGTCATGTGAAGGTTTATATGTCCTGATCTGACAGGATGGTTATTGCAAATGTAAGTCATGTGAAGATTTATATGTCCTGATCTGACAGGATGGTTATTACAAATGTAGTAATGTGAAGGTTTATATGTCCTGATCTGACAGGATGGTTATTACAAATGTTAGTCATGTGAAGGTTTATATGTCCTGATCTGACAGGATGGTTATTGCAAATGTAGTAATGTGAAGGTTTATATGTCCTGATCTGACAGGATGGTTATTACGAATGCAAGTCATGTGAAGGTTTATATGTCCTGATCTGACAGGATGGTTATTACACATGTAAGTCATGTGAAGGTTTAAATGTCCTGATCTGACAGGGTGGTTATTACAAATATAGTCATGTGAAGGTTTATATGTCCTGATCTGACAGGATGGTTATTACAAATGTAAGTCATGTGAAGGTTTATATGTCCCGATCTGACAGGATGGTTATTACAAATGTAAGTCATGTGAAGGTTTATATGTCCTGATCTGACAGGATGGTTATTACACATGTAAGTCGTGTGAAGGTTTATATGTCCTGATCTGACAGGATGGTTATTACACATGTAAGTCATGTGAAGGTTTAAATGTCCTGATCTGACAGGGTGGTTATTACAAATATTGTCATGTGAAGGTTTATATGTCCTGATCTGACAGGATGGTTATTACAAATGTAAGTCATGTGAAGGTTTATATTTCCTGATCTGACAGGATGGTTATTGCACATGTAGTAATGTGAAGGTTTATATGTCCTGATCTGAAAGGATGGTTATTACAAATGTAAGTCATGTGAAGGTTTATATTTCCTGATCTGACAGGATGGTTATTGCACATGTAGTAATGTGAAGGTTTATATGTCCTGATCTGACAGGATGGTTATTACAAATGTAAGTCATATGAAGGTTTATATTTCCTGATATGACTGGATGGTTATTGCACATGTAGTAATGTGAAGGTTTATATGTCCTGATCTGACAGGATGGTTATTACAAATGTAAGTCATGTGAAGGTTTATATGTCCCGATCTGACAGGATGGTTATTACAAATGTAAGTCATGTGAAGGTTTATATGTCCTGATCTGACAGGATGGTTATTACACATGTAAGTCGTGTGAAGGTTTATATGTCCTGATCTGACAGGATGGTTATTACACATGTAAGTCATGTGAAGGTTTAAATGTCCTGATCTGACAGGGTGGTTATTACAAATATTGTCATGTGAAGGTTTATATGTCCTGATCTGACAGGATGGTTATTACAAATGTAAGTCATGTGAAGGTTTATATTTCCTGATCTGACAGGATGGTTATTGCACATGTAGTAATGTGAAGGTTTATATGTCCTGATCTGAAAGGATGGTTATTACAAATGTAAGTCATGTGAAGGTTTATATTTCCTGATCTGACAGGATGGTTATTGCACATGTAGTAATGTGAAGGTTTATATGTCCTGATCTGACAGGATGGTTATTACAAATGTAAGTCATGTGAAGGTTTATATTTCCTGATATGACTGGATGGTTATTGCACATGTAGTAATGTGAAGGTTTATATGTCCTGATCTGACAGGATGGTTATTACAAATGTAAGTCATGTGAAGGTTTATATGTCCTGATCTGACAGGATGGTTATTACACATGTAAGTCATGTGAAAGTTTATATGTCCTGATCTGACAGGGTGGTTATTACAAATATAGTCATGTGAAGGTTTATATGTCCCGATCTGACAGGATGGTTATTACACATGTAAGTCATGTGAAGGTTTATATGTCCTGATCTGACAAGATGGTTATTACACATGTAAGTCATGTGAAGGTTTAAATGTCCCGATCTGACAGGATGGTTATTACACAAGTAAGTCATGTGAAGGTTTACATGTCCTGATCTGACAGGGTGGTTATTACAAATATAGTCATGTGAAGGTTTATATGTCCTGATCTGACAGGATGGTTATTACAAATGTAAGTCATGTGAAGGTTTATATGTCCTGATCTGACAGGATGGTTATTACACATGTAAGTCATGTGAAGGTTTATATGTCCTGATCTGACAGGATGGTTGTTACACATATAAGTCATGTGAAGGTTTATATGTCCTGATCTGACAGGGTGGTTATTCCACATGTATGTCGTGTGAAGGTTTACATGTCCTGATCTGACAGGATGGTTTTTACAAATGTAAGTCATGTGAAGGTTTATATTTCCTGGTCTGACAGGATGGTTATTACAAATGCAAGTCATGTGAAGGTTTATATGTCCTGATCTGACAGGGTGGTTATTCCACATGTATATCGTGTGAAGGTTTATATGTCCTGATCTGACAGGATGGTTATTACACATGTAAGTCATGTGAAGGTTTGTATGTCCTGATCTGACAGGGTGGTTATTACACATGTAAGTCGTGTGAAGGTTTATATGTCCTGATCTGACAAGATGGTTATTACAAATGCAAGTCATGTGAAGGTTTATATGTCCTGATCTGACAGGATGGTTATTACAAATGTAAGTCATGTGAAGGTTTATATGTCCTGATCTGACAGGATGGTTATTACATTGTAAGTCGTGTGAAGGTTTATATGTCCTGATCTGAATGGATGGTTATTACAAATGTAGTAATTTGAAGTTTTACATGTCCTGATCTGACAGGGTGGTTATTCCACATGTATGTCATGTGAAGGTTTACATGCCCTGATCTGACAGGATGGTTTTTACAAATGTAAGTCATGTGAAGGTTTATATTTCCTGGTCTGACAGGATGGTTATTACAAATGCAAGTCATGTGAAGGTTTATATGTCCTGATCTGAAAGGGTGGTTATTCCACATGTATATCGTGTGAAGGTTTATATGTCCTGATCTGACAGGATGGTTATTACACATGTAAGTCATGTGAAGGTTTTTATGTCCTGATCTGACAGGATGGTTACACATGTAAGTCGTGTGAAGGTTTATATGTCCTGATCTGACAAGATGGTTATTACAAATGCAAGTCATGTGAAGGTTTATATGTCCTGATCTGACAGGATGGTTATTACAAATGTAAGTCATGTGAAGGTTTAAATGTCCTGATCTGACAGGATGGTTATTACATTGTAAGTCGTGTGAAGGTTTATATGTCCTGATCTGAATGGATGGTTATCACAAATGTAGGAATTTGAAGTTTTATATGTCCTGATCTAACAGGATGGTTATTACAAATGTTAGTCATGTGAAGGTTTATATGTCCTGATCTGACAGGATGGTTATTGCAAATGTAGTAATGTGAAGGTTTATATGTCCTGATCTGACAGGATGGTTATTACAAATGTTAGTTATGTGAAGGTTTATATGTCCTGATCTGACAGGATGGTTATTGCAAATGTAAGTCATGTGAAGGTTTATATGTCCTGATCTGACAGGATGGTTATTACAAATGTAGTAATGTGAAGGTTTATATGTCCTGATCTGACAGGATGGTTATTACAAATGTAGTAATGTGAAGGTTTATATTTCCTGATCTGACAGGGTGGTTATTACAAATATAGTCATGTGAAGGTTTATATGTCCTGATCTGACAGGATGGTTATTACAAATGTAAGTCATGTGAAGGTTTATATGTCCCGATCTGACAGGATGGTTATTACAAATGTAAGTCATGTGAAGGTTTATATGTCCTGATCTGACAGGATGGTTATTACACATGTAAGTCGTGTGAAGGTTTATATGTCCTGATCTGACAGGATGGTTATTACACATGTAAGTCATGTGAAGGTTTAAATGTCCTGATCTGACAGGGTGGTTATTACAAATATTGTCATGTGAAGGTTTATATGTCCTGATCTGACAGGATGGTTATTACAAATGTAAGTCATGTGAAGGTTTATATTTCCTGATCTGACAGGATGGTTATTGCACATGTAGTAATGTGAAGGTTTATATGTCCTGATCTGAAAGGATGGTTATTACAAATGTAAGTCATGTGAAGGTTTATATTTCCTGATCTGACAGGATGGTTATTGCACATGTAGTAATGTGAAGGTTTATATGTCCTGATCTGACAGGATGGTTATTACAAATGTAAGTCATATGAAGGTTTATATTTCCTGATATGACTGGATGGTTATTGCACATGTAGTAATGTGAAGGTTTATATGTCCTGATCTGACAGGATGGTTATTACAAATGTAAGTCATGTGAAGGTTTATATGTCCCGATCTGACAGGATGGTTATTACAAATGTAAGTCATGTGAAGGTTTATATGTCCTGATCTGACAGGATGGTTATTACACATGTAAGTCGTGTGAAGGTTTATATGTCCTGATCTGACAGGATGGTTATTACACATGTAAGTCATGTGAAGGTTTAAATGTCCTGATCTGACAGGGTGGTTATTACAAATATTGTCATGTGAAGGTTTATATGTCCTGATCTGACAGGATGGTTATTACAAATGTAAGTCATGTGAAGGTTTATATTTCCTGATCTGACAGGATGGTTATTGCACATGTAGTAATGTGAAGGTTTATATGTCCTGATCTGAAAGGATGGTTATTACAAATGTAAGTCATGTGAAGGTTTATATTTCCTGATCTGACAGGATGGTTATTGCACATGTAGTAATGTGAAGGTTTATATGTCCTGATCTGACAGGATGGTTATTACAAATGTAAGTCATGTGAAGGTTTATATTTCCTGATATGACTGGATGGTTATTGCACATGTAGTAATGTGAAGGTTTATATGTCCTGATCTGACAGGATGGTTATTACAAATGTAAGTCATGTGAAGGTTTATATGTCCTGATCTGACAGGATGGTTATTACACATGTAAGTCATGTGAAAGTTTATATGTCCTGATCTGACAGGGTGGTTATTACAAATATAGTCATGTGAAGGTTTATATGTCCCGATCTGACAGGATGGTTATTACACATGTAAGTCATGTGAAGGTTTATATGTCCTGATCTGACAAGATGGTTATTACACATGTAAGTCATGTGAAGGTTTAAATGTCCCGATCTGACAGGATGGTTATTACACAAGTAAGTCATGTTAAGGTTTACATGTCCTGATCTGACAGGGTGGTTATTACAAATATAGTCATGTGAAGGTTTATATGTCCTGATCTGACAGGATGGTTATTACAAATGTAAGTCATGTGAAGGTTTATATGTCCTGATCTGACAGGATGGTTATTACACATGTAAGTCATGTGAAGGTTTATATGTCCTGATCTGACAGGATGGTTGTTACACATATAAGTCATGTGAAGGTTTATATGTCCTGATCTGACAGGGTGGTTATTCCACATGTATGTCGTGTGAAGGTTTACATGTCCTGATCTGACAGGATGGTTTTTACAAATGTAAGTCATGTGAAGGTTTATATTTCCTGGTCTGACAGGATGGTTATTACAAATGCAAGTCATGTGAAGGTTTATATGTCCTGATCTGACAGGGTGGTTATTCCACATGTATATCGTGTGAAGGTTTATATGTCCTGATCTGACAGGATGGTTATTACACATGTAAGTCATGTGAAGGTTTGTATGTCCTGATCTGACAGGGTGGTTATTACACATGTAAGTCGTGTGAAGGTTTATATGTCCTGATCTGACAAGATGGTTATTACAAATGCAAGTCATGTGAAGGTTTATATGTCCTGATCTGACAGGATGGTTATTACAAATGTAAGTCATGTGAAGGTTTATATGTCCTGATCTGACAGGATGGTTATTACATTGTAAGTCGTGTGAAGGTTTATATGTCCTGATCTGAATGGATGGTTATTACAAATGTAGTAATTTGAAGTTTTATATGTCCTGATCTGACAGGGTGGTTATTCCACATGTATGTCATGTGAAGGTTTACATGCCCTGATCTGACAGGATGGTTTTTACAAATGTAAGTCATGTGAAGGTTTATATTTCCTGGTCTGACAGGATGGTTATTACAAATGCAAGTCATGTGAAGGTTTATATGTCCTGATCTGAAAGGGTGGTTATTCCACATGTATATCGTGTGAAGGTTTGTATGTCCTGATCTGACAGGATGGTTACACATGTAAGTCGTGTGAAGGTTTATATGTCCTGATCTGACAAGATGGTTATTACAAATGCAAGTCATGTGAAGGTTTATATGTCCTGATCTGACAGGATGGTTATTACAAATGTAAGTCGTGTGAAGGTTTATATGTCCTGATCTGAATGGATGGTTATCACAAATGTAGGAATTTGAAGTTTTATATGTCCTGATCTGACAGGGTGGTTATTACAAATGTTAGTCATGTGAAGGTTTATATGTCCTGATCTGACAGGATGGTTATTGCAAATGTAGTAATGTGAAGGTTTATATGTCCTGATCTGACAGGATGGTTATTACAAATGTTAGTCATGTGAAGGTTTATATGTCCTGATCTGACAGGATGGTTATTGCAAATGTAAGTCATGTGAAGGTTTATATGTCCTGATCTGACAGGATGGTTATTACAAATGTAGTAATGTGAAGGTTTATATTTCCTGATCTGACAGGATGGTTATTACAAATGTTAGTCATGTGAAGGTTTATATGTCCTCATCTGACAGGATGGTTATTGCAAATGTAGTAATGTGAAGGTTTATATGTCCCGATCTGAAAGGATGGTTATTACACATGTAAGTCATGTGAAGGTTTGTATGTCCTGATCTGACAGGATGGTTATTACACATGTAAGTCGTGTGAAGGTTTATATGTCCTGATCTGACAAGATGGTTATTACAAATGCAAGTCATGTGAAGGTTTATATGTCCTGATCTGACAGGATGGTTATTACAAATGTAAGTCATGTGAAGGATTATATGTCCCGATCTGAAAGGATGGTTATTACAAATGTAAGTCATGTGAAGGTTTATGTGTGCTGATGTGACAGGATGGTTATTACACATGTAAGTCGTGTGAAGGTTTATATGTCCCGATCTGACAGGATGGTTATTACACATGTAAGTCATATGAAGGTTTATATGTCCTGATCTGAGAGGATGATTATTACAAATGTAAGTCATGTGAAGGTTTATATGTCCTGATCTGACAGGATGGTTATTACACATGTAAGTCATGTGAAGGTTTATATGTCCCGATCTGACAGGATGGTTATTACACAAGTAAGTCATGTGAAGGTTTATATGTCCTGATCTGACAGGATGGTTGTTACACATGTAAGTCATGTGAAGGTTTATATGTCCTGATCTGACAGCGTGGTTATTCCACATGTATGTCGTGTGAAGGTTTACATGTCCTGATCTGACAGGATGGTTTTTACAAATGTAAGTCATGTGAAGGTTTATATTTCCTGGTCTGACAGGATGGTTATTACAAATGCAAGTCATGTGAAGGTTTATATGTCCTGATCTGACAGGGTGGTTATTCCACATGTATATCGTGTGAAGGTTTATATGTCCTGATCTGACAGGATGGTTATTACACATGTAAGTCATGTGAAAGTTTGTATGTCCTGATCTGACAGGATGGTTATTACACATGTAAGTCGTGTGAAGGTTTATATGTCCTGATCTGACAAGATGGTTATTACAAATGCAAGTCATGTGAAGGTTTATATGTCCTGATCTGACAGGATGGTTATTACAAATGTAAGTCATGTGAAGGTTTATATGTCCTGATCTGACAGGATGGTTATTGCAAATGTAAGTCATGTGAAGGTTTATATGTCCTGATCTGACAGGATGGTTATTACAAATGTAGTAATGTGAAGGTTTATATGTCCTGATCTGACAGGATGGTTATTACACATGTAAGTCATGTGAAGGTTTAAATGTCCTGATCTGACAGGGTGGTTATTACAAATATAGTCATGTGAAGGTTTATATGTCCTGATCTGACAGGATGGTTATTACAAATGTAAGTCATGTGAAGGTTTATATGTCCCGATCTGACAGGATGGTTATTACAAATGTAAGTCATGTGAAGGTTTATATGTCCTGATCTGACAGGATGGTTATTACACATGTAAGTCGTGTGAAGGTTTATATGTCCTGATCTGAATGGATGGTTATTACAAATGTAGGAATTTGAAGTTTTATATGTCCTGATCTAACAGGATGGTTATTACAAATGTTAGTCATGTGAAGGTTTATATGTCCTGATCTGACAGGATGGTTATTGCAAATGTAGTAATGTGAAGGTTTATATGTCCTGATCTGACAGGATGGTTATTACAAATGTTAGTCATGTGAAGGTTTATATGTCCTGATCTGACAGGATGGTTATTGCAAATGTAAGTCATGTGAAGGTTTATATGTCCTGATCTGACAGGATGGTTATTGCAAATGTAGTAATGTGAAGGTTTATATGTCCTGATCTGACAGGATGGTTGTTACAAATGTAAGTCATGTGAAGGTTTATATGTCCTGATCTGACAGGATGGTTATTACACATGTAAGTCATGTGAAGGTTTAAATGTCCTGATCTGACAGGGTGGTTATTACAAATATAGTCATGTGAAGGTTTATATGTCCTGATCTGACAGGATGGTTATTACAAATGTAAGTCATGTGAAGGTTTATATGTCCCGATCTGACAGGATGGTTATTACAAATGTAAGTCATGTGAAGGTTTATATGTCCTGATCTGACAGGATGGTTATTACACATGTAAGTCGTGTGAAGGTTTATATGTCCTGATCTGACAGGATGGTTATTACACATGTAAGTCATGTGAAGGTTTAAATGTCCTGATCTGACAGGGTGGTTATTACAAATATTGTCATGTGAAGGTTTATATGTCCTGATCTGACAGGATGGTTATTACAAATGTAAGTCATGTGAAGGTTTATATTTCCTGATCTGACAGGATGGTTATTGCACATGTGGTAATGTGAAGGTTTATATGTCCTGATCTGACAGGATGGTTATTACAAATGTAAGTCATGTGAAGGTTTATATTTCCTGATCTGACAGGATGGTTATTGCACATGTAGTAATGTGAAGGTTTATATGTCCTGATCTGACAGGATGGTTATTACAAATGTAAGTCATGTGAAGGTTTATATTTCCTGATATGACAGGATGGTTATTGCACATGTAGTAATGTGAAGGTTTATATGTCCTGATCTGACAGGATGGTTATTACAAATGTAAGTCATGTGAAGGTTTATATGTCCTGATCTGACAGGATGGTTATTACACATGTAAGTCATGTGAAAGTTTATATGTCCTGATCTGACAGGGTGGTTATTACAAATATAGTCATGTGAAGGTTTATATGTCCCGATCTGACAGGATGGTTATTACACATGTAAGTCATGTGAAGGTTTATATGTCCTGATCTGACAAGATGGTTATTACACATGTAAGTCATGTGAAGGTTTAAATGTCCCGATCTGACAGGATGGTTATTACACAAGTAAGTCATGTTAAGGTTTACATGTCCTGATCTGAGAGGATGATTATTACAAATGTAAGTCATGTGAAGGTTTATATGTCCTGATCTGACAGGATGGTTATTACACATGTAAGTCGTGTGAAGGTTTATATGTCCCGATCTGACAGGATGGTTATTACACAAGTAAGTCATGTGAAGGTTTATATGTCCTGATCTGACAGGGTGGTTATTCCACATGTATGTCGTGTGAAGGTTTACATGTCCTGATCTGACAGGATGGTTGTTACACATGTAAGTAATGTGAAGGTTTATATGTCCTGATCTGACAGGATGGTTATTGCAAATGTAAGTCATGTGAAGGTTTATATGTCCTGATCTGACAGGATGGTTATTACAAATGTAGTAATGTGAAGGTTTATATGTCCTGATCTGACAGGATGGTTATTACAAATGTTAGTCATGTGAAGGTTTATATGTCCTGATCTGACAGGATGGTTATTGCAAATGTAGTAATGTGAAGGTTTATATGTCCTGATCTGACAGGATGGTTATTACAAATGTAAGTCATGTGAAGGTTTATATGTCCTGATCTGACAGGATGGTTATTACACATGTAAGTCATGTGAAGGTTTAAATGTCCTGATCTGACAGGGTGGTTATTACAAATATAGTCATGTGAAGGTTTATATGTCCTGATCTGACAGGATGGTTATTACAAATGTAAGTCATGTGAAGGTTTATATGTCCCGATCTGACAGGATGGTTATTACAAATGTAAGTCATGTGAAGGTTTATATGTCCTGATCTGACAGGATGGTTATTACACATGTAAGTCGTGTGAAGGTTTATATGTCCTGATCTGACAGGATGGTTATTACACATGTAAGTCATGTGAAGGTATAAATGTCCTGATCTGACAGGGTGGTTATTACAAATATTGTCATGTGAAGGTTTATATGTCCTGATCTGACAGGATGGTTATTACAAATGTAAGTCATGTGAAGGTTTATATTTCCTGATCTGACAGGATGGTTATTGCACATGTAGTAATGTGAAGGTTTATATGTCCTGATCTGACAGGATGGTTATTACAAATGTAAGTCATGTGAAGGTTTATATTTCCTGATCTGACAGGATGGTTATTGCACATGTAGTAATGTGAAGGTTTATATGTCCTGATCTGACAGGATGGTTATTACAAATGTAAGTCATGTGAAGGTTTATATTTCCTGATATGACAGGATGGTTATTGCACATGTAGTAATGTGAAGGTTTATATGTCCTGATCTGACAGGATGGTTATTACAAATGTAAGTCATATGAAGGTTTATATGTCCTGATCTGACAGGATGGTTATTACACATGTAAGTCATGTGAAAGTTTATATGTCCTGATCTGACAGGGTGGTTATTACAAATATAGTCATGTGAAGGTTTATATGTCCCGATCTGACAGGATGGTTATTACACATGTAAGTCATGTGAAGGTTTATATGTCCTGATCTGACAAGATGGTTATTACACATGTAAGTCATGTGAAGGTTTATATGTCCTGATCTGACAGGATGGTTATTACAAATGTTAGTCATGTGAAGGTTTATATGTCCTGATCTGACAGGATGGTTATTGCAAATGTAGTAATGTGAAGGTTTATATGTCCTGATCTGACAGGATGGTTATTACAAATGTAAGTCATGTGAAGGTTTATATGTCCTGATCTGACAGGATGGTTATTACACATGTAAGTCATGTGAAGGTTTAAATGTCCTGATCTGACAGGGTGGTTATTACAAATATAGTCATGTGAAGGTTTATATGTCCTGATCTGACAGGATGGTTATTACAAATGTAAGTCATGTGAAGGTTTATATGTCCCGATCTGACAGGATGGTTATTACAAATGTAAGTCATGTGAAGGTTTATATGTCCTGATCTGACAGGATGGTTATTACACATGTAAGTCGTGTGAAGGTTTATATGTCCTGATCTGACAGGATGGTTATTACACATGTAAGTCATGTGAAGGTATAAATGTCCTGATCTGACAGGGTGGTTATTACAAATATTGTCATGTGAAGGTTTATATGTCCTGATCTGACAGGATGGTTATTACAAATGTAAGTCATGTGAAGGTTTATATTTCCTGATCTGACAGGATGGTTATTGCACATGTAGTAATGTGAAGGTTTATATGTCCTGATCTGACAGGATGGTTATTACAAATGTAAGTCATGTGAAGGTTTATATTTCCTGATCTGACAGGATGGTTATTGCACATGTAGTAATGTGAAGGTTTATATGTCCTGATCTGACAGGATGGTTATTACAAATGTAAGTCATGTGAAGGTTTATATTTCCTGATATGACAGGATGGTTATTGCACATGTAGTAATGTGAAGGTTTATATGTCCTGATCTGACAGGATGGTTATTACAAATGTAAGTCATGTGAAGGTTTATATGTCCTGATCTGACAGGATGGTTATTACACATGTAAGTCATGTGAAAGTTTATATGTCCTGATCTGACAGGGTGGTTATTACAAATATAGTCATGTGAAGGTTTATATGTCCCGATCTGACAGGATGGTTATTACACATGTAAGTCATGTGAAGGTTTATATGTCCTGATCTGACAAGATGGTTATTACACATGTAAGTCATGTGAAGGTTTAAATGTCCCGATCTGACAGGATGGTTATTACACAAGTAAGTCATGTTAAGGTTTACATGTCCTGATCTGAGAGGATGATTATTACAAATGTAAGTCATGTGAAGGTTTATATGTCCTGATCTGACAGGATGGTTATTACACATGTAAGTCGTGTGAAGGTTTATATGTCCCGATCTGACAGGATGGTTATTACACAAGTAAGTCATGTGAAGGTTTATATGTCCTGATCTGACAGGGTGGTTATTCCACATGTATGTCGTGTGAAGGTTTACATGTCCTGATCTGACAGGATGGTTGTTACACATGTAAGTAATGTGAAGGTTTATATGTCCTGATCTGACAGGATGGTTATTGCAAATGTAAGTCATGTGAAGGTTTATATGTCCTGATCTGACAGGATGGTTATTACAAATGTAGTAATGTGAAGGTTTATATGTCCTGATCTGACAGGATGGTTATTACAAATGTTAGTCATGTGAAGGTTTATATGTCCTGATCTGACAGGATGGTTATTGCAAATGTAGTAATGTGAAGGTTTATATGTCCTGATCTGACAGGATGGTTATTACAAATGTAAGTCATGTGAAGGTTTATATGTCCTGATCTGACAGGATGGTTATTACACATGTAAGTCATGTGAAGGTTTAAATGTCCTGATCTGACAGGGTGGTTATTACAAATATAGTAATGTGAAGGTTTATATGTCCTGATCTGACAGGATGGTTATTACAAATGTAAGTCATGTGAAGGTTTATATTTCCTGATCTGACAGGATGGTTATTGCACATGTAGTAATGTGAAGGTTTATATGTCCTGATCTGACAGGATGGTTATTACAAATGTAAGTCATGTGAAGGTTTATATTTCCTGATATGACAGGATGGTTATTGCACATGTAGTAATGTGAAGGTTTATATGTCCTGATCTGACAGGATGGTTATTACAAATGTAAGTCATGTGAAGGTTTATATGTCCTGATCTGACAGGATGGTTATTACACATGTAAGTCATGTGAAAGTTTATATGTCCTGATCTGACAGGGTGGTTATTACAAATATAGTCATGTGAAGGTTTATATGTCCCGATCTGACAGGATGGTTATTACACATGTAAGTCATGTGAAGGTTTATATGTCCTGATCTGACAAGATGGTTATTACACATGTAAGTCATGTGAAGGTTTAAATGTCCCGATCTGACAGGATGGTTATTACACAAGTAAGTCATGTTAAGGTTTACATGTCCTGATCTGAGAGGATGATTATTACAAATGTAAGTCATGTGAAGGTTTATATGTCCTGATCTGACAGGATGGTTATTACACATGTAAGTCGTGTGAAGGTTTATATGTCCCGATCTGACAGGATGGTTATTACACAAGTAAGTCATGTGAAGGTTTATATGTCCTGATCTGACAGGGTGGTTATTCCACATGTATGTCGTGTGAAGGTTTACATGTCCTGATCTGACAGGATGGTTGTTACACATGTAAGTAATGTGAAGGTTTATATGTCCTGATCTGACAGGATGGTTATTGCAAATGTAAGTCATGTGAAGGTTTATATGTCCTGATCTGACAGGATGGTTATTACAAATGTAGTAATGTGAAGGTTTATATGTCCTGATCTGACAGGATGGTTATTACAAATGTTAGTCATGTGAAGGTTTATATGTCCTGATCTGACAGGATGGTTATTGCAAATGTAGTAATGTGAAGGTTTATATTTCCTGATCTGACAGGATGGTTATTGCACATGTAGTAATGTGAAGGTTTATATGTCCTGATCTGACAGGATGGTTATTACAAATGTAAGTCATGTGAAGGTTTATATTTCCTGATATGACAGGATGGTTATTGCACATGTAGTAATGTGAAGGTTTATATGTCCTGATCTGACAGGATGGTTATTACAAATGTAAGTCATGTGAAGGTTTATATGTCCTGATCTGACAGGATGGTTATTACACATGTAAGTCATGTGAAAGTTTATATGTCCTGATCTGACAGGGTGGTTATTACAAATATAGTCATGTGAAGGTTTATATGTCCCGATCTGACAGGATGGTTATTACACATGTAAGTCATGTGAAGGTTTATATGTCCTGATCTGACAAGATGGTTATTACACATGTAAGTCATGTGAAGGTTTAAATGTCCCGATCTGACAGGATGGTTATTACACAAGTAAGTCATGTTAAGGTTTACATGTCCTGATCTGAGAGGATGATTATTACAAATGTAAGTCATGTGAAGGTTTATATGTCCTGATCTGACAGGATGGTTATTACACATGTAAGTCGTGTGAAGGTTTATATGTCCCGATCTGACAGGATGGTTATTACACAAGTAAGTCATGTGAAGGTTTATATGTCCTGATCTGACAGGGTGGTTATTCCACATGTATGTCGTGTGAAGGTTTACATGTCCTGATCTGACAGGATGGTTGTTACACATGTAAGTAATGTGAAGGTTTATATGTCCTGATCTGACAGGATGGTTATTGCAAATGTAAGTCATGTGAAGGTTTATATGTCCTGATCTGACAGGATGGTTATTACAAATGTAGTAATGTGAAGGTTTATATGTCCTGATCTGACAGGATGGTTATTACAAATGTTAGTCATGTGAAGGTTTATATGTCCTGATCTGACAGGATGGTTATTGCAAATGTAGTAATGTGAAGGTTTATATGTCCTGATCTGACAGGATGGTTATTACAAATGTAAGTCATGTGAAGGTTTATATGTCCTGATCTGACAGGATGGTTATTACACATGTAAGTCATGTGAAGGTTTAAATGTCCTGATCTGACAGGGTGGTTATTACAAATATAGTCATGTGAAGGTTTATATGTCCTGATCTGACAGGATGGTTATTACAAATGTAAGTCATGTGAAGGTTTATATGTCCCGATCTGACAGGATGGTTATTACAAATGTAAGTCATGTGAAGGTTTATATGTCCTGATCTGACAGGATGGTTATTACACATGTAAGTCGTGTGAAGGTTTATATGTCCTGATCTGACAGGATGGTTATTACACATGTAAGTCATGTGAAGGTATAAATGTCCTGATCTGACAGGGTGGTTATTACAAATATTGTCATGTGAAGGTTTATATGTCCTGATCTGACAGGATGGTTATTACAAATGTAAGTCATGTGAAGGTTTATATTTCCTGATCTGACAGGATGGTTATTGCACATGTAGTAATGTGAAGGTTTATATGTCCTGATCTGACAGGATGGTTATTACAAATGTAAGTCATGTGAAGGTTTATATTTCCTGATCTGACAGGATGGTTATTGCACATGTAGTAATGTGAAGGTTTATATGTCCTGATCTGACAGGATGGTTATTACAAATGTAAGTCATGTGAAGGTTTATATTTCCTGATATGACAGGATGGTTATTGCACATGTAGTAATGTGAAGGTTTATATGTCCTGATCTGACAGGATGGTTATTACAAATGTAAGTCATGTGAAGGTTTATATGTCCTGATCTGACAGGATGGTTATTACACATGTAAGTCATGTGAAAGTTTATATGTCCTGATCTGACAGGGTGGTTATTACAAATATAGTCATGTGAAGGTTTATATGTCCCGATCTGACAGGATGGTTATTACACATGTAAGTCATGTGAAGGTTTATATGTCCTGATCTGACAAGATGGTTATTACACATGTAAGTCATGTGAAGGTTTAAATGTCCCGATCTGACAGGATGGTTATTACACAAGTAAGTCATGTTAAGGTTTACATGTCCTGATCTGAGAGGATGATTATTACAAATGTAAGTCATGTGAAGGTTTATATGTCCTGATCTGACAGGATGGTTATTACACATGTAAGTCGTGTGAAGGTTTATATGTCCCGATCTGACAGGATGGTTATTACACAAGTAAGTCATGTGAAGGTTTATATGTCCTGATCTGACAGGGTGGTTATTCCACATGTATGTCGTGTGAAGGTTTACATGTCCTGATCTGACAGGATGGTTGTTACACATGTAAGTAATGTGAAGGTTTATATGTCCTGATCTGACAGGGTGGTTATTCCACATGTATGTCGTGTGAAGGTTTACATGTCCTGATCTGACAGGATGGTTATTACAAATGTAAGTCATGTGAAGGTTTATATTTCCTGGTCTGACAGGATAGTTATTACAAATGCAAGTCATGTGAAGGTTTATATGTCCTGATCTGACAGGGTGGTTATTCCACATGTATATCGTGTGAAGGTTTATATGTCCTGATCTGACAGGATGGTTATTACAAATGTAAGTCATGTGAAGGTTTATATGTCCTGATCTGACAGGATGGTTATTACACATGTAAGTCATGTGAAGGTTTAAATGTCCTGATCTGACAGGGTGGTTATTACAAATATAGTCATGTGAAGGTTTATATGTCCTGATCTGACAGGATGGTTATTACAAATGTAAGTCATGTGAAGGTTTATATGTCCCGATCTGACAGGATGGTTATTACAAATGTAAGTCATGTGAAGGTTTATATGTCCTGATCTGACAGGATGGTTATTACACATGTAAGTCGTGTGAAGGTTTATATGTCCTGATCTGACAGGACGGTTATTACAAATGTAAGTCATGTGAAGGTATAAATGTCCTGATCTGACAGGGTGGTTATTACAAATATTGTCATGTGAAGGTTTATATGTCCTGATCTGACAGGATGGTTATTACAAATGTAAGTCATGTGAAGGTTTATATTTCCTGATCTGACAGGATGGTTATTGCACATGTAGTAATGTGAAGGTTTATATGTCCTGATCTGACAGGATGGTTATTACAAATGTAAGTCATGTGAAGGTTTATATTTCCTGATCTGACAGGATGGTTATTGCACATGTAGTAATGTGAAGGTTTATATGTCCTGATCTGACAGGATGGTTATTACAAATGTAAGTCATGTGAAGGTTTATATTTCCTGATATGACAGGATGGTTATTGCACATGTAGTAATGTGAAGGTTTATATGTCCTGATCTGACAGGATGGTTATTACAAATGTAAGTCATGTGAAGGTTTATATGTCCTGATCTGACAGGATGGTTATTACACATGTAAGTCATGTGAAAGTTTATATGTCCTGATCTGACAGGGTGGTTATTACAAATATAGTCATGTGAAGGTTTATATGTCCCGATCTGACAGGATGGTTATTACACATGTAAGTCATGTGAAGGTTTATATGTCCTGATCTGACAAGATGGTTATTACACATGTAAGTCATGTGAAGGTTTAAATGTCCCGATCTGACAGGATGGTTATTACACAAGTAAGTCATGTTAAGGTTTACATGTCCTGATCTGAGAGGATGATTATTACAAATGTAAGTCATGTGAAGGTTTATATGTCCTGATCTGACAGGATGGTTATTACACATGTAAGTCGTGTGAAGGTTTATATGTCCCGATCTGACAGGATGGTTATTACACAAGTAAGTCATGTGAAGGTTTATATGTCCTGATCTGACAGGGTGGTTATTCCACATGTATGTCGTGTGAAGGTTTACATGTCCTGATCTGACAGGATGGTTGTTACACATGTAAGTAATGTGAAGGTTTATATGTCCTGATCTGACAGGGTGGTTATTCCACATGTATGTCGTGTGAAGGTTTACATGTCCTGATCTGACAGGATGGTTATTACAAATGTAAGTCATGTGAAGGTTTATATTTCCTGGTCTGACAGGATGGTTATTACAAATGCAAGTCATGTGAAGGTTTATATGTCCTGATCTGACAGGGTGGTTATTCCACATGTATATCGTGTGAAGGTTTATATGTCCTGATCTGACAGGATGGTTATTACACATGTAAGTCATGTGAAGGTTTGTATGTCCTGATCTGACAGGATGGTTATTACACATGTAAGTCGTGTGAAGGTTTATATGTCCTGATCTGACAAGATGGTTATTACAAATATTGTCATGTGAAGGTTTATATGTCCTGATCTGACAGGATGGTTATTACAAATGTAAGTCATGTGAAGGTTTATATTTCCTGATCTGACAGGATGGTTATTGCACATGTAGTAATGTGAAGGTTTATATGTCCTGATCTGACAGGATGGTTATTACAAATGTAAGTCATGTGAAGGTTTATATTTCCTGATATGACAGGATGGTTATTGCACATGTAGTAATGTGAAGGTTTATATGTCCTGATCTGACAGGATGGTTATTACAAATGTAAGTCATGTGAAGGTTTATATTTCCTGATATGACAGGATGGTTATTGCACATGTAGTAATGTGAAGGTTTATATGTCCTGATCTGACAGGATGGTTATTACAAATGTAAGTCATGTGAAGGTTTATATGTCCTGATCTGACAGGATGGTTATTACACATGTAAGTCATGTGAAAGTTTATATGTCCTGATCTGACAGGGTGGTTATTACAAATATAGTCATGTGAAGGTTTATATGTCCCGATCTGACAGGATGGTTATTACACATGTAAGTCATGTGAAGGTTTATATGTCCTGATCTGACAAGATGGTTATTACACATGTAAGTCATGTGAAGGTTTAAATGTCCCGATCTGACAGGATGGTTATTACACAAGTAAGTCATGTTAAGGTTTACATGTCCTGATCTGAGAGGATGATTATTACAAATGTAAGTCATGTGAAGGTTTATATGTCCTGATCTGACAGGATGGTTATTACACATGTAAGTCGTGTGAAGGTTTATATGTCCCGATCTGACAGGATGGTTATTACACAAGTAAGTCATGTGAAGGTTTATATGTCCTGATCTGACAGGGTGGTTATTCCACATGTATGTCGTGTGAAGGTTTACATGTCCTGATCTGACAGGATGGTTGTTACACATGTAAGTAATGTGAAGGTTTATATGTCCTGATCTGACAGGGTGGTTATTCCACATGTATGTCGTGTGAAGGTTTACATGTCCTGATCTGACAGGATGGTTATTACAAATGTAAGTCATGTGAAGGTTTATATTTCCTGGTCTGACAGGATGGTTATTACAAATGCAAGTCATGTGAAGGTTTATATGTCCTGATCTGACAGGGTGGTTATTCCACATGTATATCGTGTGAAGGTTTATATGTCCTGATCTGACAGGATGGTTATTACACATGTAAGTCATGTGAAGGTTTGTATGTCCTGATCTGACAGGATGGTTATTACACATGTAAGTCGTGTGAAGGTTTATATGTCCTGATCTGACAAGATGGTTATTACAAATGCAAGTCATGTGAAGGTTTATATGTCCTGATCTGACAGGATGGTTATTACAAATGTAAGTCATGTGAAGGTTTATATGTCCTGATCTGACAGGATGGTTATTACATTGTAAGTCGTGTGAAGGTTTATATGTCCTGATCTGAATGGATGGTTATCACAAATGTAGGAATTTGAAGTTTTATATGTCCTGATCTAACAGGATGGTTATTACAAATGTTAGTCATGTGAAGGTTTATATGTCCTGATCTGACAGGATGGTTATTGCAAATGTAGTAATGTGAAGGTTTATATGTCCTGATCTGACAGGATGGTTATTACAAATGTTAGTCATGTGAAGGTTTATATGTCCTGATCTGACAGGATGGTTATTGCAAATGTAAGTCATGTGAAGGTTTATATGTCCTGATCTGACAGGATGGTTATTACAAATGTAGTAATGTGAAGGTTTATATGTCCTGATCTGACAGGATGGTTATTACAAATGTTAGTCATGTGAAGGTTTATATGTCCTGATCTGACAGGATGGTTATTGCAAATGTAGTAATGTGAAGGTTTATATGTCCCGATCTGAAAGGATGGTTATTACAAATGTAAGTCAAGTGAAGGTTTATGTGTGCTGATGTGACAGGATGGTTATTACACATGTAAGTCGTGTGAAGGTTTATATGTCCCGATCTGACAGGATGGTTATTACACATGTAAGTCATGTGAAGGTTTATATGTCCTGATCTGACAGGATGGTTATTACACATGTAAGTCGTGTGAAGGTTTATATGTCCTGATCTGACAAGATGGTTATTACAAATGCAAGTCATGTGAAGGTTTATATGTCCTGATCTGACAGGATGGTTATTACAAATGTAAGTCATGTGAAGGTTTAAATGTCCTGATCTGACAGGATGGTTATTACATTGTAAGTCGTGTGAAGGTTTATATGTCCTGATCTGAATGGATGGTTATCACAAATGTAGGAATTTGAAGTTTTATATGTCCTGATCTAACAGGATGGTTATTACAAATGTTAGTCATGTGAAGGTTTATATGTCCTGATCTGACAGGATGGTTATTGCAAATGTAGTAATGTGAAGGTTTATATGTCCTGATCTGACAGGACTGTTATTACAAATGTTAGTCATGTGAAGGTTTATATGTCCTGATCTGACAGGATGGTTATTGCAAATGTAAGTCATGTGAAGGTTTATATGTCCTGATCTGACAGGGTGGTTATTACAAATGTAGTAATGTGAAGGTTTATATGTCCTGATCTGACAGGATGGTTATTACAAATGTTAGTCATGTGAAGGTTTATATGTCCTCATCTGACAGGATGGTTATTGCAAATGTAGTAATGTGAAGGTTTATATGTCCCGATCTGAAAGGATGGTTATTACACATGTAAGTCATGTGAAGGTTTGTATGTCCTGATCTGACAGGATGGTTATTACACATGTAAGTCGTGTGAAGGTTTATATGTCCTGATCTGACAAGATGGTTATTACAAATGCAAGTCATGTGAAGGTTTATATGTCCTGATCTGACAGGATGGTTATTACAAATGTAAGTCATGTGAAGGATTATATGTCCCGATCTGAAAGGATGGTTATTACAAATGTAAGTCATGTGAAGGTTTATGTGTGCTGATGTGACAGGATGGTTATTACACATGTTAGTCATGTGAAGGTTTATATGTCCTGATCTGACAGGATGGTTATTGCAAATGTAAGTCATGTGAAGGTTTATATGTCCTGATCTGACAGGATGGTTATTACAAATGTAGTAATGTGAAGGTTTATATGTCCTGATCTGACAGGATGGTTATTACAAATGTTAGTCATGTGAAGGTTTATATGTCCTGATCTGACAGGATGGTTATTGCAAATGTAGTAATGTGAAGGTTTATATGTCCTGATCTGACAGGATGGTTATTACGAATGCAAGTCATGTGAAGGTTTATATGTCCTGATCTGACAGGATGGTTATTACACATGTAAGTCATGTGAAGGTTTAAATGTCCTGATCTGACAGGGTGGTTATTACAAATATAGTCATGTGAAGGTTTATATGTCCTGATCTGACAGGATGGTTATTACAAATGTAAGTCATGTGAAGGTTTAAATGTCCTGATCTGACAGGGTGGTTATTACAAATATTGTCATGTGAAGGTTTATATGTCCTGATCTGACAGGATGGTTATTGCACATGTAGTAATGTGAAGGTTTATATGTCCTGATCTGACAGGATGGTTATTACAAATGTAAGTCATGTGAAGGTTTATATTTCCTGATATGACTGGATGGTTATTGCACATGTAGTAATGTGAAGGTTTATATGTCCTGATCTGACAGGATGGTTATTACAAATGTAAGTCATGTGAAGGTTTATATTTCCTGATCTGACAGGATGGTTATTGCACATGTAGTAATGTGAAGGTTTATATGTCCTGATCTGAAAGGATGGTTATTACAAATGTAAGTCATGTGAAGGTTTATATTTCCTGATCTGACAGGATGGTTATTGCACATGTAGTAATGTGAAGGTTTATATGTCCTGATCTGACAGGATGGTTATTACAAATGTAAGTCATGTGAAGGTTTATATTTCCTGATATGACTGGATGGTTATTGCACATGTAGTAATGTGAAGGTTTATATGTCCTGATCTGACAGGATGGTTATTACAAATGTAAGTCATGTGAAGGTTTATATGTCCTGATCTGACAGGATGGTTATTACACATGTAAGTCATGTGAAAGTTTATATGTCCTGATCTGACAGGGTGGTTATTACAAATATAGTCATGTGAAGGTTTATATGTCCCGATCTGACAGGATGGTTATTACACATGTAAGTCATGTGAAGGTTTATATGTCCTGATCTGACAAGATGGTTATTACACATGTAAGTCATGTGAAGGTTTAAATGTCCCGATCTGACAGGATGGTTATTACACAAGTAAGTCATGTTAAGGTTTACATGTCCTGATCTGACAGGGTGGTTATTACAAATATAGTCATGTGAAGGTTTATATGTCCTGATCTGACAGGATGGTTATTACAAATGTAAGTCATGTGAAGGTTTATATGTCCTGATCTGACAGGATGGTTATTACACATGTAAGTCATGTGAAGGTTTATATGTCCTGATCTGACAGGATGGTTGTTACATATATAAGTCATGTGAAGGTTTATATGTCCTGATCTGACAGGGTGGTTATTCCACATGTATGTCGTGTGAAGGTTTACATGTCCTGATCTGACAGGACGGTTTTTACAAATGTAAGTCATGTGAATGTTTATATTTCCTGGTCTGACAGGATGGTTATTACAAATGCAAGTCATGTGAAGGTTTATATGTCCTGATCTGACAGGGTGGTTATTCCACATGTATATCGTGTGAAGGTTTATATGTCCTGATCTGACAGGATGGTTATTACACATGTAAGTCATGTGAAGGTTTGTATGTCCTGATCTGACAGGGTGGTTATTACACATGTAAGTCGTGTGAAGGTTTATATGTCCTGATCTGACAAGATGGTTATTACAAATGCAAGTCATGTGAAGGTTTATATGTCCTGATCTGACAGGATGGTTATTACAAATGTAAGTCATGTGAAGGTTTATATGTCCTGATCTGACAGGATGGTTATTACATTGTAAGTCGTGTGAAGGTTTATATGTCCTGATCTGACAGGATGGTTATTGCAAATGTTAGTCATGTGAAGGTTTATATGTCCTGATCTGACAGGATGGTTATTGCAAATGTAGCAATGTGAAGGTTTATATGTCCTGATCTGACAGGATGGTTATTACAAATGTTAGTCAAGTGAAGGTTTATATGTCCTGATCTGACAGGATGGTTATTGCAAATGTAAGTCATGTGAAGGTTTATATGTCCTGATCTGACAGGATGGTTATTACACATGTAAGTCATGTGAAAGTTTATATGTCCTGATCTGACAGGGTGGTTATTACAAATATAGTCATGTGAAGGTTTAAATGTCCCGATCTGACAGGATGGTTATTACACAAGTAAGTCATGTTAAGGTTTACATGTCCTGATCTGACAGGATGGTTATTACAAATATAGTCATGTGAAGGTTTATATGTCCTGATCTGACAGGATGGTTATTACAAATGTAAGTCATGTGAAGGTTTATATGTCCTGATCTGACAGGATGGTTATTACACATGTAAGTCATGTGAAGGTTTATATGTCCTGATCTGACAGGATGGTTGTTACACATATAAGTCATGTGAAGGTTTATATGTCCTGATCTGACAGGGTGGTTATTCCACATGTATGTCGTGTGAAGGTTTACATGTCCTGATCTGACAGGATGGTTTTTACAAATGTAAGTCATGTGAAGGTTTATATTTCCTGGTCTGACAGGATGGTTATTACAAATGCAAGTCATGTGAAGGTTTATATGTCCTGATCTGACAGGGTGGTTATTCCACATGTATATCGTGTGAAGGTTTATATGTCCTGATCTGACAGGATGGTTATTACACATGTAAGTCATGTGAAGGTTTGTATGTCCTGATCTGACAGGGTGGTTATTACACATGTAAGTCGTGTGAAGGTTTATATGTCCTGATCTGACAAGATGGTTATTACAAATGCAAGTCATGTGAAGGTTTATATGTCCTGATCTGACAGGATGGTTATTACAAATGTAAGTCATGTGAAGGTTTAAATGTCCCGATCTGACAGGATGGTTATTACACAAGTAAGTCATGTTAAGGTTTACATGTCCTGATCTGACAGGGTGGTTATTACAAATATAGTCATGTGAAGGTTTATATGTCCTGATCTGACAGGATGGTTATTACAAATGTAAGTCATGTGAAGGTTTATATGTCCTGATCTGACAGGATGGTTATTACACATGTAAGTCATGTGAAGGTTTATATGTCCTGATCTGACAGGATGGTTGTTACACATATAAGTCATGTGAAGGTTTATATGTCCTGATCTGACAGGGTGGTTATTCCACATGTATGTCGTGTGAAGGTTTACATGTCCTGATCTGACAGGATGGTTTTTACAAATGTAAGTCATGTGAAGGTTTATATTTCCTGGTCTGACAGGATGGTTATTACAAATGCAAGTCATGTGAAGGTTTATATGTCCTGATCTGACAGGGTGGTTATTCCACATGTATATCGTGTGAAGGTTTATATGTCCTGATCTGACAGGATGGTTATTACACATGTAAGTCATGTGAAGGTTTGTATGTCCTGATCTGACAGGGTGGTTATTACACATGTAAGTCGTGTGAAGGTTTATATGTCCTGATCTGACAAGATGGTTATTACAAATGCAAGTCATGTGAAGGTTTATATGTCCTGATCTGACAGGATGGTTATTGCAAATGTAAGTCATGTGAAGGTTTATATGTCCTGATCTGACAGGATGGTTATTACACATGTAAGTCATGTGAAAGTTTATATGTCCTGATCTGACAGGGTGGTTATTACAAATATAGTCATGTGAAGGTTTAAATGTCCCGATCTGACAGGATGGTTATTACACAAGTAAGTCATGTTAAGGTTTACATGTCCTGATCTGACAGGGTGGTTATTACAAATTAAGTCATGTGAAGGTTTATATGTCCTGATCTGACAGGATGGTTATTACAAATGTAAGTCATGTGAAGGTTTATATGTCCTGATCTGACAGGATGGTTATTACACATGTAAGTCATGTGAAGGTTTATATGTCCTGATCTGACAGGATGGTTGTTACACATATAAGTCATGTGAAGGTTTATATGTCCTGATCTGACAGGGTGGTTATTCCACATGTATGTCGTGTGAAGGTTTACATGTTCTGATCTGACAGGATGGTTTTTACAAACGTAAGTCATGTGAAGGTTTATATTTCCTGGTCTGACAGGATGGTTATTACAAATGCAAGTCATGTGAAGGTTTATATGTCCTGATCTGACAGGGTGGTTATTCCACATGTATATCGTGTGAAGGTTTATATGTCCTGATCTGACAGGATGGTTATTACACATGTAAGTCATGTGAAGGTTTGTATGTCCTGATCTGACAGGGTGGTTATTACACATGTAAGTCGTGTGAAGGTTTATATGTCCTGATCTGACAAGATGGTTATTACAAATGCAAGTCATGTGAAGGTTTATATGTCCTGATCTGACAGGATGGTTATTACAAATGTAAGTCATGTGAAGGTTTAAATGTCCCGATCTGACAGGATGGTTATTACACAAGTAAGTCATGTTAAGGTTTACATGTCCTGATCTGACAGGGTGGTTATTACAAATATAGTCATGTGAAGGTTTATATGTCCTGATCTGACAGGATGGTTATTACAAATGTAAGTCATGTGAAGGTTTATATGTCCTGATCTGACAGGATGGTTATTACACATGTAAGTCATGTGAAGGTTTATATGTCCTGATCTGACAGGATGGTTGTTACACTTATAAGTCATGTGAAGGTTTATATGTCCTGATCTGACAGGGTGGTTATTCCACATGTATGTCGTGTGAAGGTTTACATGTCCTGATCTGACAGGATGGTTTTTACAAATGTAAGTCATGTGAAGGTTTATATTTCCTGGTCTGACAGGATGGTTATTACAAATGCAAGTCATGTGAAGGTTTATATGTCCTGATCTGACAGGGTGGTTATTCCACATGTATATCGTGTGAAGGTTTATATGTCCTGATCTGACAGGATGGTTATTACACATGTAAGTCATGTGAAGGTTTGTATGTCCTGATCTGACAGGGTGGTTATTACACATGTAAGTCGTGTGAAGGTTTATATGTCCTGATCTGACAAGATGGTTATTACAAATGCAAGTCATGTGAAGGTTTATATGTCCTGATCTGACAGGATGGTTATTACAAATGTAAGTCATGTGAAGGTTTATATGTCCTGATCTGACAGGATGGTTATTACATTGTAAGTCGTGTGAAGGTTTATATGTACTGATCTGAATGGATGGTTATTACAAATGTAGTAATTTGAAGTTTTATATGTCCTGATCTGACAGGGTGGTTATTCCACATGTATGTCATGTGAAGGTTTACATGCCCTGATCTGACAGGATGGTTTTTACAAATGTAAGTCATGTGAAGGTTTATATTTCCTGGTCTGACAGGATGGTTATTACAAATGCAAGTCATGTGAAGGTTTATATGTCCTGATCTGAAAGGGTGGTTATTCCACATGTATATCGTGTGAAGGTTTATATGTCCTGATCTGACAGGATGGTTATTACACATGTAAGTCATGTGAAGGTTTGTATGTCCTGATCTGACAGGATGGTTACACATGTAAGTCGTGTGAAGGTTTATATGTCCTGATCTGACAAGATGGTTATTACAAATGCAAGTCATGTGAAGGTTTATATGTCCTGATCTGACAGGATGGTTATTACAAATGTAAGTCATGTGAAAGTTTAAATGTCCTGATCTGACAGGATGGTTATTGCAAATGTAAGTCGTGTGAAGGTTTATATGTCCTGATCTGAATGGATGGTTATCACAAATGTAGGAATTTGAAGTTTTATATGTCCTGATCTAACAGGATGGTTATTAAAAATGTTAGTCATGTGAAGGTTTATATGTCCTGATCTGACAGGATGGTTATTGCAAATGTAGCAATGTGAAGGTTTATATGTCCTGATCTGACAGGATGGTTATTACAAATGTTAGTCATGTGAAGGTTTATATGTCCTGATCTGACAGGATGGTTATTGCAAATGTAAGTCCTGTGAAGGTTTATATGGCCTGATCTGACAGGATGGTTATTACACATGTAAGTCATGTGAAAGTTTATATGTCCTGATCTGACAGGGTGGTTATTACAAATATAGTCATGTGAAGGTTTAAATGTCCCGATCTGACAGGATGGTTATTACACAAGTAAGTCATGTTAAGGTTTACATGTCCTGATCTGACAGGGTGGTTATTACAAATATAGTCATGTGAAGGTTTATATGTCCTGATCTGACAGGATGGTTATTACAAATGTAAGTCATGTGAAGGTTTATATGTCCTGATCTGACAGGATGGTTATTACACATGTAAGTCATGTGAAGGTTTATATGTCCTGATCTGACAGGATGGTTGTTACACATATAAGTCATGTGAAGGTTTATATGTCCTGATCTGACAGGGTGGTTATTCCACATGTATGTCGTGTGAAGGTTTACATGTCCTGATCTGACAGGATGGTTTTTACAAATGTAAGTCATGTGAAGGTTTATATTTCCTGGTCTGACAGGATGGTTATTACAAATGCAAGTCATGTGAAGGTTTATATGTCCTGATCTGACAGGGTGGTTATTCCACATGTATATCGTGTGAAGGTTTATATGTCCTGATCTGACAGGATGGTTATTACACATGTAAGTCATGTGAAGGTTTGTATGTCCTGATCTGACAGGGTGGTTATTACACATGTAAGTCGTGTGAAGGTTTATATGTCCTGATCTGACAAGATGGTTATTACAAATGCAAGTCATGTGAAGGTTTATATGTCCTGATCTGACAGGATGGTTATTACAAATGTAAGTCATGTGAAGGTTTATATGTCCTGATCTGACAGGATGGTTATTACATTGTAAGTCGTGTGAAGGTTTATATGTCCTGATCTGAATGGATGGTTATTACAAATGTAGTAATTTGAAGTTTTATATGTCCTGATCTGACAGGGTGGTTATTCCACATGTATGTCATGTGAAGGTTTACATGCCCTGATCTGACAGGATGGTTTTTACAAATGTAAGTCATGTGAAGGTTTATATTTCCTGGTCTGACAGGATGGTTATTACAAATGCAAGTCATGTGAAGGTTTATATGTCCTGATCTGAAAGGGTGGTTATTCCACATGTATATCGTGTGAAGGTTTATATGTCCTGATCTGACAGGATGGTTATTACACATGTAAGTCATGTGAAGGTTTGTATGTCCTGATCTGACAGGATGGTTACACATGTAAGTCGTGTGAAGGTTTATATGTCCTGATCTGACAAGATGGTTATTACAAATGCAAGTCATGTGAAGGTTTATATGTCCTGATCTGACAGGATGGTTATTACAAATGTAAGTCATGTGAAGGTTTAAATGTCCTGATCTGACAGGATGGTTATTGCAAATGTAAGTCGTGTGAAGGTTTATATGTCCTGATCTGAATGGATGGTTATCACAAATGTAGGAATTTGAAGTTTTATATGTCCTGATCTAACAGGATGGTTATTACAAATGTTAGTCATGTGAAGGTTTATATGTCCTGATCTGACAGGATGGTTATTGCAAATGTAGCAATGTGAAGGTTTATATGTCCTGATCTGACAGGATGGTTATTACAAATGTTAGTCATGTGAAGGTTTATATGTCCTGATCTGACAGGATGGTTATTGCAAATGTAAGTCATGTGAAGGTTTATATGTCCTGATCTGACAGGATGGTTATTACACATGTAAGTCATGTGAAAGTTTATATGTCCTGATCTGACAGGGTGGTTATTACAAATATAGTCATGTGAAGGTTTATATGTCCCGATCTGACAGGATGGTTATTACACATGTAAGTCATGTGAAGGTTTATATGTCCTGATCTGACAAGATGGTTATTACACATGTAAGTCATGTGAAGGTTTAAATGTCCCGATCTGACAGGATGGTTATTACACAAGTAAGTCATGTTAAGGTTTACATGTCCTGATCTGACAGGGTGGTTATTACAAATATAGTCATGTGAAGGTTTATATGTCCTGATCTGACAGGATGGTTATTACAAATGTAAGTCATGTGAAGGTTTATATGTCCTGATCTGACAGGATGGTTATTACACATGTAAGTCATGTGAAGGTTTATATGTCCTGATCTGACAGGATGGTTGTTACACATATAAGTCATGTGAAGGTTTATATGTCCTGATCTGACAGGGTGGTTATTCCACATGTATGTCGTGTGAAGGTTTACATGTCCTGATCTGACAGGATGGTTTTTACAAATGTAAGTCATGTGAAGGTTTATATTTCCTGGTCTGACAGGATGGTTATTACAAATGCAAGTCATGTGAAGGTTTATATGTCCTGATCTGACAGGGTGGTTATTCCACATGTATATCGTGTGAAGGTTTATATGTCCTGATCTGACAGGATGGTTATTACACATGTAAGTCATGTGAAGGTTTGTATGTCCTGATCTGACAGGGTGGTTATTACACATGTAAGTCATGTGAAAGTTTATATGTCCTGATCTGACAGGGTGGTTATTACAAATATAGTCATGTGAAGGTTTATATGTCCCGATCTGACAGGATGGTTATTACACATGTAAGTCATGTGAAGGTTTATATGTCCTGATCTGACAAGATGGTTATTACACATGTAAGTCATGTGAAGGTTTAAATGTCCCGATCTGACAGGATGGTTATTACACAAGTAAGTCATGTTAAGGTTTACATGTCCTGATCTGACAGGGTGGTTATTACAAATATAGTCATGTGAAGGTTTATATGTCCTGATCTGACAGGATGGTTATTACAAATGTAAGTCATGTGAAGGTTTATATGTCCTGATCTGACAGGATGGTTATTACACATGTAAGTCATGTGAAGGTTTATATGTCCTGATCTGACAGGATGGTTGTTACACATATAAGTCATGTGAAGGTTTATATGTCCTGATCTGACAGGGTGGTTATTCCACATGTATGTCGTGTGAAGGTTTACATGTCCTGATCTGACAGGATGGTTTTTACAAATGTAAGTCATGTGAAGGTTTATATTTCCTGGTCTGACAGGATGGTTATTACAAATGCAAGTCATGTGAAGGTTTATATGTCCTGATCTGACAGGGTGGTTATTCCACATGTATATCGTGTGAAGGTTTATATGTCCTGATCTGACAGGATGGTTATTACACATGTAAGTCATGTGAAGGTTTGTATGTCCTGATCTGACAGGGTGGTTATTACACATGTAAGTCGTGTGAAGGTTTATATGTCCTGATCTGACAAGATGGTTATTACAAATGCAAGTCATGTGAAGGTTTATATGTCCTGATCTGACAGGATGGTTATTACAAATGTAAGTCATGTGAAGGTTTATATGTCCTGATCTGACAGGATGGTTATTACATTGTAAGTCGTGTGAAGGTTTATATGTCCTGATCTGAATGGATGGTTATTACAAATGTAGTAATTTGAAGTTTTATATGTCCTGATCTGACAGGGTGGTTATTCCACATGTATGTCATGTGAAGGTTTACATGCCCTGATCTGACAGGATGGTTTTTACAAATGTAAGTCATGTGAAGGTTTATATTTCCTGGTCTGACAGGATGGTTATTACAAATGCAAGTCATGTGAAGGTTTATATGTCCTGATCTGAAAGGGTGGTTATTCCACATGTATATCGTGTGAAGGTTTATATGTCCTGATCTGACAGGATGGTTATTACACATGTAAGTCATGTGAAGGTTTGTATGTCCTGATCTGACAGGATGGTTACACATGTAAGTCGTGTGAAGGTTTATATGTCCTGATCTGACAAGATGGTTATTACAAATGCAAGTCATGTGAAGGTTTATATGTCCTGATCTGACAGGATGGTTATTACAAATGTAAGTCATGTGAAGGTTTAAATGTCCTGATCTGACAGGATGGTTATTGCAAATGTAAGTCGTGTGAAGGTTTATATGTCCTGATCTGAATGGATGGTTATCACAAATGTAGGAATTTGAAGTTTATTATGTCCTGATCTAACAGGATGGTTATTACAAATGTTAGTCATGTGAAGGTTTATATATCCTGATCTGACAGGATGGTTATTGCAAATGTAGCAATGTGAAGGTTTATATGTCCTGATCTGATAGGATGGTTATTACAAATGTTAGTCATGTGAAGGTTTATATGTCCTGATCTGACAGGATGGTTATTGCAAATGTAAGTCATGTGAAGGTTTATATGTCCTGATCTGACAGGATGGTTATTACAAATGTAGTAATGTGAAGGTTTATATTTCCTGATCTGACAGGATGGTTATTACAAATGTTAGTCATGTGAAGGTTTATATGTCCTCATCTGACAGGATGGTTATTGCAAATGTAGTAATGTGAAGGTTTATATGTCCCGATCTGAAAGGATGGTTATTACACATGTAAGTCATGTGAAGGTTTGTATGTCCTGATCTGACAGGATGGTTATTACACATGTAAGTCGTGTGAAGGTTTATATGTCCTGATCTGACAATATGGTTATTACAAATGCAAGTCATGTGAAGGTTTATATGTCCTGATCTGACAGGATGGTTATTACAAATGTAAGTCATGTGAAGGATTATATGTCCCGATCTGAAAGGATGGTTATTACAAATGTAAGTCATGTGAAGGTTTATGTGTGCTGATGTGACAGGATGGTTATTACACATGTAAGTCGTGTGAAGGTTTATATGTCCCGATCTGACAGGATGGTTATTACACATGTAAGTCATATGAAGGTTTATATGTCCTGATCTGAGAGGATGATTATTACAAATGTAAGTCATGTGAAGGTTTATATGTCCTGATCTGACAGGATGGTTATTACACATGTAAGTCATGTGAAGGTTTATATGTCCCGATCTGACAGGATGGTTATTACACAAGTAAGTCATGTGAAGGTTTATATGTCCTGATCTGACAGGATGGTTGTTACACATGTAAGTCATGTGAAGGTTTATATGTCCTGATCTGACAGCGTGGTTATTCCACATGTATGTCGTGTGAAGGTTTACATGTCCTGATCTGACAGGATGGTTTTTACAAATGTAAGTCATGTGAAGGTTTATATTTCCTGGTCTGACAGGATGGTTATTACAAATGCAAGTCATGTGAAGGTTTATATGTCCTGATCTGACAGGGTGGTTATTCCACATGTATATCGTGTGAAGGTTTATATGTCCTGATCTGACAGGATGGTTATTACACATGTAAGTCATGTGAAAGTTTGTATGTCCTGATCTGACAGGATGGTTATTACACATATAAGTCGTGTGAAGGTTTATATGTCCTGATCTGACAGGATGGTTATTACAAATGTTAGTCATGTGAAGGTTTATATGTCCTGATCTGACAGGATGGTTATTGCAAATGTAAGTCATGTGAAGGTTTATATGTCCTGATCTGACAGGATGGTTATTACAAATGTAGTAATGTGAAGGTTTATATGTCCTGATCTGACAGGATGGTTATTACAAATGTTAGTCATGTGAAGGTTTATATGTCCTGATCTGACAGGATGGTTATTGCAAATGTAGTAATGTGAAGGTTTATATGTCCTGATCTGACAGGATGGTTATTACGAATGCAAGTCATGTGAAGGTTTATATGTCCTGATCTGACAGGATGGTTATTATACATGTAAGTCACGTGAAGGTTTAAATGTCCTGATCTGACAGGGTGGTTATTACAAATATAATCATGTGAAGGTTTATATGTCCTGATCTGACAGGATGGTAATTACAAATGTAAGTCATGTGAAGGTTTATATGTCCCGATCTGACAGGATGGTTATTACAAATGTAAGTCATGTGAAGGTTTATATGTCCTGATCTGACAGGATGGTTATTACACATGTAAGTCGTGTGAAGGTTTATATGTCCTGATCTGACAGGATGGTTATTACACATGTAAGTCATGTGAAGGTTTAAATGTCCTGATCTGACAGGGTGGTTATTACAAATATTGTCATGTGAAGGTTTATATGTCCTGATCTGACAGGATGGTTATTACAAATGTAAGTCATGTGAAGGTTTATATTTCCTGATCTGACAGGATGGTTATTGCACATGTAGTAATGTGAAGGTTTATATGTCCTGATCTGACAGGATGGTTATTACAAATGTAAGTCATGTGAAGGTTTATATTTCCTGATCTGACAGGATGGTTATTGCACATGTAGTAATGTGAAGGTTTATATGTCCTGATCTGACAGGATGGTTATTACAAATGTTAGTCATGTGAAGGTTTATATTTCCTGATATGACAGGATGGTTAGTGCACATGTAGTAATGTGAAGGTTTATATGTCCTGATCTGACAGGATGGTTATTACAAATGTAAGTCATGTGAATGTTTATATGTCCTGATCTGACAGGATGGTTATTACACATGTAAGTCATGTGAAAGTTTATATGTCCTGATCTGACAGGGTGGTTATTACAAATATAGTCATGTGAAGGTTTATATGTCCCGATCTGACAGGATGGTTATTACACATGTAAGTCATGTGAAGGTTTATATGTCCTGATCTGACAGGATGGTTATTACACATGTAAGTCATGTGAAGGTTTATATGTCCCGATCTGACAGGATGGTTATTACACAAGTAAGTCATGTTAAGGTTTACATGTCCTGATCTGACAGGGTGGTTATTACAAATATAGTCATGTGAAGGTTTATATGTCCTGATCTGACAGGATGGTTATTACAAATGTAAGTCATGTGAAGGATTATATGTCCCGATCTGAAAGGATGGTTATTACAAATGTAAGTCATGTGAAGGTTTATGTGTGCTGATGTGACAGGATGGTTATTACACATGTAAGTCGTGTGAAGGTTTATATGTCCCGATCTGACAGGATGGTTATTACACATGTAAGTCATGTGAAGGTTTATATGTCCTGATCTGAGAGGATGATTATTACAAATGTAAGTCATGTGAAGGTTTCTATGTCCTGATCTGACAGGATGGTTATTACACATGTAAGTCGTGTGAAGGTTTATATGTCCCGATCTGACAGGATGGTTATTATACAAGTAAGTCATGTGAAGGTTTATATGTCCTGATCTGACAGGATGGTTGTTACACATGTAAGTCATGTGAAGGTTTATATGTCCTGATCTGACAGGGTGGTTATTCCACATGTATGTCGTGTGAAGGTTTACATGTCCTGATCTGACAGGATGGTTTTTACAAATGTAAGTCATGTGAAGGTTTATATTTCCTGGTCTGACAGGATGGTTATTACAAATGCAAGTCATGTGAAGGTTTATATGTCCTGATCTGACAGGGTGGTTATTCCACATGTATATCGTGTGAAGGTTTATATGTCCTGATCTGACAGGATGGTTATTACACATGTAAGTCATGTGAAGGTTTGTATGTCCTGATCTGACAGGGTGGTTATTACACATATAAGTCGTGTGAAGGTTTATATGTCCTGATCTGACAAGATGGTTATTAAAAATGCAAGTCATGTGAAGGTTTATATGTCCTGATCTGACAGGATGGTTATTACAAATGTAAGTCATGTGAAGGTTTATATGTCCTGATCTGACAGGATGGTTATTACAAATGTAGTAATTTGAAGTTTTATATGTCCTGATCTGACAGGGTGGTTATTCCACATGTATGTCATGTGAAAGTTTACATGTCCTGATCTGACAGGATGGTTTTTACAAATGTAAGTCATGTGAAGGTTTATATTTCCTGGTCTGACAGGATGGTTATTACAAATGCAAGTCATGTGAAGGTTTATATGTCCTGATCTGAAAGGGTGGTTATTCCACATGTATATCGTGTGAAGGTTTATATGTCCTGATCTGACAGGATGGTTATTACACATGTAAGTCATGTGAAGGTTTGTATGTCCTGATCTGACAGGATGGTTATTACACATGTAAGTCGTGTGAAGGTTTATATGTCCTGATCTGACAAGATGGTTATTACAAATGCAAGTCATGTGAAGGTTTATATGTCCTGATCTGACAGGATGGTTATTACAAATGTAAGTCATGTGAAGGTTTAAATGTCCTGATCTGACAGGATGGTTATTACATTGTAAGTCGTGTGAAGGTTTATATGTCCTGATCTGAATGGATGGTTATCACAAATGTAGGAATTTGAAGTTTTATATGTCCTGATCTAACAGGATGGTTATTACAAATGTTAGTCATGTGAAGGTTTATATGTCCTAATCTGACAGGATGGTTATTGCAAATGTAGTAATGTGAAGGTTTATATGTCCTGATCTGACAGGATGGTTATCACAAATGTAGGAATTTGAAGTTTTATATGTCCTGATCTAACAGGATGGTTATTACAAATGTTAGTCAATTGAAGGTTTATATGTCCTGATCTGACAGGATGGTTATTACAAATGTAAGTCATGTGAAGGTTTATTTGTCCTGATCTGACAGGATGGTTATTACACATGTAAGTCGTGTGAAGGTTTATATGTCCTGATCTAACAGGATGGTTATTACACATGTAAGTCATGTGAAGGTTTAAATGTCCTGATCTGACAGGGTGGTTATTACAAATATTGTCATGTGAAGGTTTATATGTCCTGATCTGACAGGATGGTTATTAAACATGTAAGTCATGTGAAGGTTTATATTTCTTGATCTGACAGGATGGTTATTGCAAATGTAGTAATGTGAAGGTTTATATGTCCTGATCTGACAGGATGGTTATTACAAATGTAAGTCATGTGAAGGTTTTTTTTCCTGATCTGACAGGATGGTTATTGCACATGTAGTAATGTGAAGGTTTATATGTCCTGATCTGACAGGATGGTTATTACAAATGTAAGTCATGTGAAGGTTTATATTTCCTGATATGACAGGATGGTAATTGCACATGAAGTCATGTGAAGGTTTATATGTCCCGATCTGACAGGATGGTTATTACACAAGTAAGTCATGTTAAGGTTTATATGTCCTGATCTGACAGGGTGGTTATTACAAATATAGTCATGTGAAGGTTTATAGTTCCTGATCTGACAGGATGGTTATTACAAATGTAAGTCATGTGAAGGTTTATATGTCCTGATCTGACTGGATGGTTATTACACATGTAAGTCATGTGAAGGTTTATATGTCCTGATCTGACAGGGTGGTTATTAAAAATATAGTCATGTGAAGGTTTATATGTCCTGATCTGACAGGATGGTTATTACAAATGTAAGTCATGTGAAGGATTATATATCCCGATCTGAAAGGATGGTTATTACAAATGTAAGTCATGTGAAGGTTTATGTGTGCTGATGTGACAGGATGGTTATTACACATGTAAGTCGTGTGAAGGTTTATATGTCCCGATCTGACAGGATGGTTATTACACATGTAAGTCATGTGAAGGTTTATATGTCCTGATCTGAGAGGATGATTATTACAAATGTAAGTCAGGTGAAGGTTTATATGTCCTGATCTGACAGGATGGTTATTACACATGTAAGTCGTGTGAAGGTTTATATGTCCCGATCTGACAGGATGGTTATTACACAAGTAAATCATGTGAAGGTTTATATGTCCTGATCAGACAGGATGGTTGTTACACATGTAAGTCATGTGAAGGTTTATATGTCCTGATCTGACAGGGTGGTTATTCCACATGTATGTCGTGTGAAGGTTTACATGTCCTGATCTGACAGGATGGTTTTTACAAATGTAAGTCATGTGAAGGTTTATATTTCCTGGTCTGACAGGATGGTTATTACAAATGCAAGTCATGTGAAGGTTTATATGTCCTGATCTGACAGGGTGGTTATTCCACATGTATATCGTGTGAAGGTTTATATGTCCTGATCTGACAGGATGGTTATTACACATGTAAGTCATGTGAAGGTTTATATGTCCTGATCTGAGAGGATGATTATTACAAATGTAAGTCAGGTGAAGGTTTATATGTCCTGATCTGACAGGATGGTTATTACACATGTAAGTCGTGTGAAGGTTTATATGTCCTGATCTGACAAGATGGTTATTACAAATGCAAGTCATGTGAAGGTTTATATGTCCTGATCTGACAGGATGGTTATTACAAATGTAAGTTATGTGAAGGTTTATATGTCCTGATCTGACAGGATGGTTATTACATTGTAAGTCGTGTGAAGGTTTATATGTCCTGATCTGAGTGGATGGTTATTACAAATGTAGGAATTTGAAGTTTTATATGTCCTGATCTAACAGGATGGTTATTACAAATGTTAGTCATGTGAAGGTTTATATGTCCTGATCTGACAGGATGGTTATTGCAAATGTAAGTCATGTGAAGGTTTATATGTCCTGATCTGACAGGATGGTTATTACAAATGTAGTAATGTGAAGGTTTATATGTCCTGATCTGACAGGATGGTTATTACAAATGTTAGTCATGTGAAGGTTTATATGTCCTGATCTGACAGGATGGTTATTGCAAATGTAGTAATGTGAAGGTTTATATGTCCTGATCTGACAGGATGGTTATTACGAATGCAAGTCATGTGAAGGTTTATATGTCCTGATCTGACAGGATGGTTATTACACATGTAAGTCATGTGAAGGTTTAAATGTCCTGATCTGACAGGGTGGTTATTACAAATATAGTCATGTGAAGGTTTATATGTCCTGATCTGACAGGATGGTTATTACAAATGTAAGTCATGTGAAGGTTTATATGTCCCGATCTGACAGGATGGTTATTACACATGTAAGTCATGTGAAGGTTTATATATCCTGATCTGATAGGATGGTTATTACACATGTAAGTCGTGTGAAGGTTTATATGTCCTGATCTGACAGGATGGTTATTACACATGTAAGTCATGTGAAGGTTTAAATGTCCTGATCTGACAGGGTGGTTATTACAAATATTGTCATGTGAAGGTTTATATGTCCTGATCTGACAGGATGGTTATTACAAATGTAAGTCATGTGAAGGTTTATATTTCCTGATCTGACAGGATGGTTATTGCACATGTAGTAATGTGAAGGTTTATATGTCCTGATCTGACAGGATGGTTATTACAAATGTAAGTCATGTGAAGGTTTATATTTCCTGATCTGACAGGATGGTTATTGCACATGTAGTAATGTGAAGGTTTATATGTGCTGATCTGACAGGATGGTTATAACAAATGTAAGTCATGTGAAGGTTTATATTTCCTGATATGACAGGATGGTTATTGCACATGTAGTAATGTGAAGGTTTATATGTACTGATCTGACAGGATGGTTATTACAAATGTAAGTCATGTGAAGGTTTATATGTCCTGATCTGACAGGATTGTTATTACACATGTAAGTCATGTGAAAGTTTATATGTCCTGATCTGACAGGGTGGTTATTACAAATATAGTCATGTGAAGGTTTATATGTCCCGATCTGACAGGATGGTTATTACATATGTAAGTCATGTGAGGGTTTATATGTCCTGATCTGACAGGATGGTTATTACACATGTAAGTCATGTGAAGGTTTATATGTCCCGATCTGACAGGATGGTTATTACACAAGTAAGTCATTTTAAGGTTTATATGTCCTGATATGACAGGATCGTTATTACAAATATAGTCATGTGAAGGTTTATATGTCTTGATCTGACAGGATGGTTATTACAAATGTAAGTCATGTGAAGGTTTATATGTCCTGATCTGACAGGATGGTTATTACACATGTAAGTCATGTGAAGGTTTATATGTCCTGATCTGACAGGGTGGTTATTAAAAATATAGTCATGTGAAGGTTTATATGTCCTGATCTGACAGGATGGTTATTACAAATGTAAGTCATGTGAAGGATTATATGTCCCGATCTGAAAGGATGGTTATTACAAATGTAAGTCATGTGAAGGTTTATGTGTGCTGATGTGACAGGATGGTTATTACACATTTAAGTCGTGTGAAGGTTTATATGTCCCGATCTGACAGGATGGTTATTACACATGTAAGTCATGTGAAGGTTTATATGTCCTGATCTGAGAGGATGATTATTACAAATGTAAGTCATATGAAGGTTTATATGTCCTGATCTGACAGGATGGTTATTACACATGTAAGTCGTGTGAAGGTTTATATGTCCCGATCTGACAGGATGGTTATTACAAATGCAAGTCATGTGAAGGTTTATATGTCCTGATCTGACAGGATGGTTATTACACATGTAAGTCATGTGAAGGTTTAAATGTCCTGATCTGACAGGATGGTTATTGCAAATATAGTCATGTGAAGGTTTATATGTCCTGATCTGACAGGGTGGTTATTACAAATGTAAGTCATGTGAAGGTTTATATGTCCCAATCTGACAGGATGGTTATTGCAAATGTAGTAATGTGAAGGTTTATATGTCCTGACCTGACAGGATGGTTATTACAAATGTTAGTCATGTGAAGGTTTATATGTCCTGATCTGACAGAGTGGTTATTGCAAATGTAAGTCATGTGAAGGTTTATATGTCCTGATCTGACAGGATGGTTATTACAAATGTAGTAATGTGAAGGTTTATATGTCCTGATCTGACAGGATGGTTATTACAAATGTTAGTCATGTGAAGGTTTATATGTCCTGATCTGACAGGATGGTTATTACAAATGTAAGTCTTGTGAAGGTTTATATGTCCTGATCTGACAGGATGGTTATTACACATGTAAGTCATGTGAAGGTTTAAATGTCCTGATCTGACAGGGTGGTTATTACAAATATTGTCATGTGAAGGTTTATATGTCCTGATCTGACAGGATGGTTATTACAAATGTAAGTCATGTGAAGGTTTATATATCCTGATCTGACAGGATGGTTATTGCACATGTAGTAATGTGAAGGTTTATATGTCCTGATCTGACAGGATGGTTATTACAAATGTAAGTCATGTGAAGGTTTATATTTCCTGATCTGACAGGATGGTTATTGCACATGTAGTAATGTGAAGGTTTATATGTCCTGATCTGACAGGATGGTTATTACAAATGTAAGTCATGTGAAGGTTTATATTTCCTTCTATGACAGGATGGTTAATGCACATGTAGTAATGTGAAGGTTTATATGTACTGATCTGACAGGATGGTTATTACAAATGTAAGTCATGTGAAGGTTTATATGTCCTGATCTGACAGGATGGTTATTACACATGTAAGTCATGTGAAGGTTTATATGTCCTGATCTGACAGGGTGGTTATTAAAAATATAGTCATGTGAAGGTTTATATGTCCTCATCTGACAGGATGGTTATTACAAATGTAAGTCATGTGAAGGATTATATGTCGCGATCTGAAAGGATGGTTATTACAAATGTAAGTCATGTGAAGGTTTATGTGTGCTGATGTGACAGGATGGTTATTACACATGTAAGTCGTGTGAAGGTTTATATGTCCCGATCTGACAAGATGGTTATTACACATGTAAGTCATGTGAAGGTTTATATGTCCTGATCTGAGAGGATGATTATTACAAATGTAAGTCTTGTGAAGGTTTATATGTCCTGATCTGACAGGATGGTTATTACACATGTAAGTCGTATGAAGGTTTATATGTCCCGATCTGACAGGATGGTTATTACAAATGCAAGTCATGTGAACGTTTATATGTCCTGATCTGACAGGAAGGTTATTACAAATGTAAGTCATGTGAAGGTTTATATGTCCTGATCTCACAGGATGGTTATTACATTGTAAGTCGTGTGAAGGTTTATATGTCCTGATCTGAATGGATGGTTATTACAAATGTAGGAATTTGAATTTTTATATGTCCTGATCTAACAGGATGGTTATTACAAATGTTAGTCATGTGAAGGTTTATATGTCCTGATCTGACAGGATGGTTATTGCAAATGTAGTAATGTGAAGGTTTATATGTCCTGATCTGACAGGATGGTTATTACAAATGTTAGTCATGTGAAGGTTTATATGTCCTGATCTGACAGGATTGTTATTGCAAATATAAGTCATGTGAAGGTTTATTTGTCCTGATCTGACAGGATGGTTATTACAAATGTAGTAATGTGAAGGTTTATATGTCCTGATCTGACAGGATGGTTATTACAAATGTTAGTCATGTGAAGGTTTATATGTCCTGATCTGACAGGATGGTTATTGCAAATGTAGTAATGTGAAGGTTTATATGTCCTGATCTGACAGGATGGTTATTACGAATGCAAGTCATGTGAAGGTTTATATGTCCTGATCTGACAGGATGGTTATTACACATGTAAGTCATGTGAAGGTTTAAATATCCTGATCTGACAGGGTGGTTATTACAAATGTAAGTCATGTGAAGGTTTATATGTCCCGATCTGACAGGATGGTTATTACAAATGTAAGTCATGTGAAGGTTTATATGTCCTGATCTGACAGGATGGTTATTACACATGTAAGTCGTGTGAAGGTTTATATGTCCTGATCTGACAGGATGGTTATTGCACATGTAGTAATGTGAAGGTTTATATGTCCTGATCTGACAGGATGGTTATTACAAATGTAAGTCATGTGAAGGTTTATATTTCCTGATCTAACAGGATGGTTATTGCACATGTAGTAATGTGAAGGTTTATATGTCCTGATCTGACAGGATGGTTATTACAAATGAAAGTCATGTGAAGGTTTATATTTCCTGATCTGACAGGATGGTTATTGCACATGTAGTAATGTGAAGGTTTATATGTCCTGATCTGACAGGATGGTTATTACAAATGTAAGTCATGTGAAGGTTTATATGTCCCGATCTGACAGGATGGTTATTACACATGTAAGTCATGTGAAGGTTTATATGTCCTGATCTGACAGGATGGTTATTACACATGTAAGTCATGTGAAGGTTTATATGTCCCGATCTGACAGGATGGTTATTACACAAGTAAGTCATGTTAAGGTTTATATGTCCTGATCTGACAGGGTGGTTATTACAAATATAGTCATGTGAAGGTTTATATGTCCTGATCTGACAGGATGGTTATTACAAATGTAAGTCATGTGAAGGTTTATATGTCCTGATCTGACAGGATGGTTATTACACATGTAAGTCATGTGAAGGTTTATATGTCCTGATCTGACAGGGTGGTTATTAAAAATATAGTCATGTGAAGGTTTATATGTCCTGATCTGACAGGATGGTTATTACAAATGTAAGTCATGTGAAGGATTATATGTCCCGATCTGAAAGGATGGTTATTACAAATGTAAGTCATGTGAAGGTTTATGTGTGCTGATGTAACAGGATGGTTATTACACACGAAGTCGTGTGAAGGTTTATATGTCCCGATCTGACAGGATGGTTATTACACATGTAAGTCATGTGAAGGTTTATATGTCCTGATCTGAGAGGATGATTATTACAAATGTAAGTCATGTGAAGGTTTATATGTCCTGATCTGACAGGATGGTTATTACATTGTAAGTCGTGTGAAGGTTTACATGTCCCGATCTGACAGGATGGTTATTACACAAGTAAGTCATGTGAAGGTTTATATGTCCTGATCTGACAGGGTGGTTATTCCACATGTATGTCGTGTGAAGGTTTACATGTCCTGATCTGACAGGATGGTTGTTACACATGTAAGTAATGTGAAGGTTTATATGTCCTGATCTGACAGGGTGGTTATTCCACATGTATGTCGTGTGAAGGTTTACATGTCCTGATCTGACAGGATGGTTTTTACAAATGTAAGTCATGTGAAGGTTTATATTTCCTGGTCTGACAGGATGGTTATTACAAATGCAAGTCATGTGAAGGTTTATATGTCCTGATCTGACAGGGTGGTTATTCCACATGTATATCGTGTGAAGGTTTATATGTCCTGATCTGACAGGATGGTTATTACACATGTAAGTCATGTGAAGGTTTGTATGTCCTGATCTGACAGGATGGTTATTACACATGTAAGTCGTGTGAAGGTTTATATGTCCTGATCTGACAAGATGGTTATTACAAATGCAAGTCATGTGAAGGTTTATATGTCCTGATCTGACAGGATGGTTATTACAAATGTAAGTCATGTGAAGGTTTATATGTCCTGATCTGACAGGATGGTTATTACATTGTAAGTCGTGTGAAGGTTTATATGTCCTGATCTGAATGGATGGTTATCACAAATGTAGGAATTTGAAGTTTTATATGTCCTGATCTAACAGGATGGTTATTACAAATGTTAGTCATGTGAAGGTTTATATGTCCTGATCTGACAGGATGGTTATTGCAAATGTAGTAATGTGAAGGTTTATATGTCCTGATCTGACAGGATGGTTATTACAAATGTTAGTCATGTGAAGGTTTATATGTCCTGATCTGACAGGATGGTTATTGCAAATGTAAGTCATGTGAAGGTTTATATGTCCTGATCTGACAGGATGGTTATTAGAAATGTAGTAATGTGAAGGTTTATATGTCCTGATCTGACAGGATGGTTATTACAAATGTTAGTCATGTGAAGGTTTATATGTCCTGATCTGACAGGATGGTTATTGCAAATGTAGTAATGTGAAGGTTTATATGTCCCGATCTGAAAGGATGGTTATTACAAATGTAAGTCATGTGAAGGTTTATGTGTGCTGATGTGACAGGATGGTTATTACACATGTAAGTCGTGTGAAGGTTTATATGTCCCGATCTGACAGGATGGTTATTACACATGAAAGTCATGTGAAGGTTTATATGTCCTGATCTGAGAGGATGATTATCACAAATGTAAGTCATGTGAAGGTTTATATGTCCTGATCTGACAGGATGGTTATTACACATGTAAGTCGTGTGAAGGTTTATATGTCCTGATCTGACAGGGTGGTTATTAAAAATATAGTCATGTGAAGGTTTATATGTCCTGATCTGACAGGATGGTTATTACAAATGTAAGTCATGTGAAGGATTATATGTCGCGATCTGAAAGGATGGTTATTACAAATGTAAGTCATGTGAAGGTTTATGTGTGCTGATGTGACAGGATGGTTATTACACATGTAAGTCGTGTGAAGGTTTATATGTCCCGATCTGACAAGATGGTTATTACACATGTAAGTCATGTGAAGGTTTATATGTCCTGATCTGAGAGGATGATTATTACAAATGTAAGTCTTGTGAAGGTTTATATGTCCTGATCTGACAGGATGGTTATTACACATGTAAGTCGTATGAAGGTTTATATGTCCCGATTGACAGGATGGTTATTACAAATGCAAGTCATGTGAACGTTTATATGTCCTGATCTGACAGGAAGGTTATTACAAATGTAAGTCATGTGAAGGTTTATATGTCCTGATCTGACAGGATGGTTATTACATTGTAAGTCGTGTGAAGGTTTATATGTCCTGATCTGACAGGATGGTTATTACACATGTAAGTCATGTGAAGGTTTAAATGTCCTGATCTGACAGGGTGGTTATTACAAATATTGTCATGTGAAGGTTTATATGTCCTGATCTGACAGGATGGTTATTACAAATGTAAGTCATGTGAAGGTTTACATTTCCTGATCTGACAGGATGGTTATTGCACATGTAGTAATGTGAAGGTTTATATGTCCTGATCTGACAGGATGGTTATTACAAATGTAAGTCATGTGAAGGTTTATATTTCCTGATCTGACAGGATGGTTATTGCACATGTAGTAATGTGAAGGTTTATATGTCCTGATCTGACAGGATGGTTATTACAAATGAAAGTCATGTGAAGGTTTATATTTCCTGATCTGACAGGATGGTTATTGCACATGTAGTAATGTGAAGGTTTATATGTCCTGATCTGACAGGATGGTTATTACAAATGTAAGTCATGTGAAGGTTTATATGTCCTGATCTGACAGGATGGTTATTACACATGTAAGTCATGTGAAAGTTTATATGTCCTGATCTGACAGGGTGGTTATTACAAATATAGTCATGTGAAGGTTTATATGTCCCGATCTGACAGGATGGTTATTACACATGTAAGTCATGTGAAGGTTTATATGTCCTGATCTGACAGGATGGTTATTACACATGTAAGTCATGTGAAGGTTTATATGTCCCGATCTGACAGGATGGTTATTACACAAGTAAGTCATGTTAAGGTTTATATGTCCTGATCTGACAGGGTGGTTATTACAAATATAGTCATGTGAAGGTTTATATGTCCTGATCTGACAGGATGGTTATTACAAATGTAAGTCATGTGAAGGTTTATATGTCCTGATCTGACAGGATGGTTATTACACATGTAAGTCATGTGAAGGTTTATATGTCCTGATCTGACAGGGTGGTTATTAAAAATATAGTCATGTGAAGGTTTATATGTCCTGATCTGACAGGATGGTTATTACAAATGTAAGTCATGTGAAGGATTATATGTCCCGATCTGAAAGGATGGTTATTACAAATGTAAGTCATGTGAAGGTTTATGTGTGCTGATGTGACAGGATGGTTATTACACATGTAAGTCGTGTGAAGGTTTATATGTCCCGATCTGACAGGATGGTTATTACACATGTAAGTCATGTGAAGGTTTATATGTCCTGATCTGAGAGGATGATTATTACAAATGTAAGTCATGTGAAGGTTTATATGTCCTGATCTGACAGGATGGTTATTACACATGTAAGTCGTGTGAAGGTTTATATGTCCTGATCTGACAGGGTGGTTATTAAAAATATAGTCATGTGAAGGTTTATATGTCCTGATCTGACAGGATGGTTATTACAAATGTAAGTCATGTGAAGGATTATATGTCGCGATCTGAAAGGATGGTTATTACAAATGTAAGTCATGTGAAGGTTTATGTGTGCTGATGTGACAGGATGGTTATTACACATGTAAGTCGTGTGAAGGTTTATATGTCCCAATCTGACAAGATGGTTATTACACATGTAAGTCATGTGAAGGTTTATATGTCCTGATCTGAGAGGATGATTATTACAAATGTAAGTCTTGTGAAGGTTTATATGTCCTGATCTGACAGGATGGTTATTACACATGTAAGTCGTATGAAGGTTTATATGTCCCGATTGACAGGATGGTTATTACAAATGCAAGTCATGTGAAAGTTTATATGTCCTGATCTGACAGGAAGGTTATTACAAATGTAAGTCATGTGAAGGTTTATATGTCCTGATCTGACAGGATGGTTATTACATTGTAAGTCGTGTGAAGGTTTATATGTCCTGATCTGACAGGATGGTTATTACACATGTAAGTCATGTGAAGGTTTAAATGTCCTGATCTGACAGGGTGGTTATTACAAATATTGTCATGTGAAGGTTTATATGTCCTGATCTGACAGGATGGTTATTACAAATGTAAGTCATGTGAAGGTTTACATTTCCTGATCTGACAGGATGGTTATTGCACATGTAGTAATGTGAAGGTTTATATGTCCTGATCTGACAGGATGGTTATTACAAATGTAAATCATTTGAAGGTTTATATTTCCTGATCTGACAGGATGGTTATTGCACATGTAGTAATGTGAAGGTTTATATGTCCTGATCTGACAGGATGGTTATTACAAATGAAAGTCATGTGAAGGTTTATATTTCCTGATCTGACAGGATGGTTATTGCACATGTAGTAATGTGAAGGTTTATATGTCCTGATCTGACAGGATGGTTATTACAAATGTAAGTCATGTGAAGGTTTATATGTCCTGATCTGACAGGATGGTTATTACACATGTAAGTCATGTGAAAGTTTATATGTCCTGATCTGACAGGGTGGTTATTACAAATATAGTCATGTGAAGGTTTATATGTCCCGATCTGACAGGATGGTTATTACACATGTAAGTCATGTGAAGGTTTATATGTCCTGATCTGACAGGATGGTTATTACACATGTAAGTCATGTGAAGGTTTATATGTCCCGATCTGACAGGATGGTTATTACACAAGTAAGTCATGTTAAGGTTTATATGTCCTGATCTGACAGGGTGGTTATTACAAATATAGTCATGTGAAGGTTTATATGTCCTGATCTGACAAGATGGTTATTACAAATGCAAGTCATGTGAAGGTTTATATGTCCTGATCTGACAGGATGGTTATTACAAATGTAAGTCATGTGAAGGTTTATATGTCCTGATCTGACAGGATGGTTATTACATTGTAAGTCGTGTGAAGGTTTATATGTCCTGATCTGAATGGATGGTTATTACAAATGTAGGAATTTGAAGTTTTATATGTCCTGATCTAACAGGATGGTTATTACAAATGTTAGTCATGTGAAGGTTTATATGTCCTGATCTGACAGGATGGTTATTGCAAATGTAGTAATGTGAAGGTTTATATGTCCTGATCTGACAGGATGGTTATTACAAATGTTAGTCATGTGAAGGTTTATATGTCCTGATCTGACAGGATGGTTATTGCAAATGTAAGTCATGTGAAGGTTTATATGTCCTGATCTGACAGGATGGTTATTACACATGTAGTAATGTGAAGGTTTATATGTCCTGATCTGACAGGATGGTTATTACAAATGTTAGTCATGTGAAGGTTTATATGTCCTGATCTGACAGGATGGTTATTGCAAATGCAGTAATGTGAAGGTTTATATGTCCTGATCTGACAGGATGGTTATTACGAATGCAAGTCATGTGAAGGTTTATATGTCCTGATCTGACAGGATGGTTATTACACATGTAAGTCATGTGAAGGTTTAAATGTCCTGATCTGACAGGGTGGTTATTACAAATATAGTCATGTGAAGGTTTATATGTCCTGATCTGACAGGATGGTTATTACAAATGTAAGTCATGTGAAGGTTTATATGTCCCGATCTGACAGGATGGTTATTACAAATGTAAGTCATGTGAAGGTTTATATGTCCTGATCTGACAGGATGGTTATTACACATGTAAGTCGTGTGAAGGTTTATATGTCCTGATCTGACAGGATGGTTATTACACATGTAAGTCATGTGAAGGTTTAAATGTCCTGATCTGACAGGGTGGTTATTACAAATATTGTCATGTGAAGGTTTATATGTCCTGATCTGACAGGATGGTTATTACAAATGTAAGTCATGTGAAGGTTTATATTTCCTGATCTGACAGGATGGTTATTGCACATGTAGTAATGTGAAGGTTTATATGTCCTGATCTGACAGGATGGTTATTACAAATGTAAGTCATATGAAGGTTTATATTTCCTGATCTGACAGGATGGTTATTGCACATGTAGTAATGTGAAGGTTTATATGTCCTGATCTGACAGGATGGTTATTACAAATGTAAGTCATGTGAAGGTTTATATTTCCTGATATGACAGGATGGTTATTGCACATGTAGTAATGTGAAGGTTTATATGTCCTGATCTGACAGGATGGTTATTACACATGTAAGTCATGTGAAGGTTTATATGTCCTGATCTGACAGGATGGTTATTACACATGTAAGTCATGTGAAAGTTTATATGTCCTGATCTGACAGGGTGGTTATTACAAATATAGTCATGTGAAGGTTTATATGTCCCGATCTGACAGGATGGTTATTACACATGTAAGTCATGTGAAGGTTTATATGTCCTGATCTGACAAGATGGTTATTACACATGTAAGTCATGTGAAGGTTTAAATGTCCCGATCTGACAGGATGGTTATTACACAAGTAAGTCATGTTAAGGTTTACATGTCCTGATCTGAGAGGATGATTATTACAAATGTAAGTCATGTGAAGGTTTATATGTCCTGATCTGACAGGATGGTTATTACACATGTAAGTCGTGTGAAGGTTTATATGTCCCGATCTGACAGGATGGTTATTACACAAGTAAGTCATGTGAAGGTTTATATATCCTGATCTGACAGGGTGGTTATTCCACATGTATGTCGTGTGAAGGTTTACATGTCCCGATCTGACAGGATGGTTGTTACACATGTAAGTAATGTGAAGGTTTATATGTCCTGATCTGACAGGGTGGTTATTCCACATGTATGTCGTGTGAAGGTTTACATGTCCTGATCTGACAGGATGGTTTTTATAAATGTAAGTCATGTGAAGGTTTATATTTCCTGGTCTGACAGGATGGTTATTACAAATGCAAGTCATGTGAAGGTTTATATGTCCTGATCTGACAGGGTGGTTATTCCACATGTATATCGTGTGAAGGTTTATATGTCCTGATCTGACAGGATGGTTATTACACATGTAAGTCATGTGAAGGTTTGTATGTCCTGATCTGACAGGATGGTTATTACACATGTAAGTCGTGTGAAGGTTTATATGTCCTGATCTGACAAGATGGTTATTACAAATGCAAGTCATGTGAAGGTTTATATGTCCTGATCTGACAGGATGGTTATTACAAATGTAAGTCATGTGAAGGTTTATATGTCCTGATCTGACAGGATGGTTATTACATTGTAAGTCGTGTGAAGGTTTATATGTCCTGATCTGAATGGATGGTTATCACAAATGTAGGAATTTGAAGTTTTATATGTCCTGATCTAACAGGATGGTTATTACAAATGTTAGTCATGTGAAGGTTTATATGTCCTGATCTGACAGGATGGTTATTGCAAATGTAGTAATGTGAAGGTTTATATGTCCTGATCTGACAGGATGGTTATTACAAATGTTAGTCATGTGAAGGTTTATATGTCCTGATCTGACAGGATGGTTATTGCAAATGTAAGTCATGTGAAGGTTTATATGTCCTGATCTGACAGGATGGTTATTACAAATGTAGTAATGTGAAGGTTTATATGTCCTGATCTGACAGGATGGTTATTACAAATGTTAGTCATGTGAAGGTTTATATGTCCTGATCTGACAGGATGGTTATTGCAAATGTAGTAATGTGAAGGTTTATATGTCCCGATCTGAAAGGATGGTTATTACAAATGTAAGTCATGTGAAGGTTTACGTGTGCTGATGTGACAGGATGGTTATTACACATGTAAGTCGTGTGAAGGTTTATATGTCCCGATCTGACAGGATGGTTATTACACATGTAAGTCATGTGAAGGTTTATATGTCCTGATCTGAGAGGATGATTATTACAAATGTAAGTCATGTGAAGGTTTATATGTCCTGATCTGACAGGATGGTTATTACACATGTAAGTCGTGTGAAGGTTTATATGTCCCGATCTGACAGGATGGTTATTACACAAGTAAGTCATGTGAAGGTTTATATGTCCTGATCTGACAGGATGGTCGTTACACATGTAAGTCATGTGAAGGTTTATATGTCCTGATCTGACAGGATGGTTTTTACAAATGTAAGTCATGTGAAGGTTTATATTTCCTGGTCTGACAGGATGGTTATTACAAATGCAAGTCATGTGAAGGTTTATAAGTCCTGATCTGACAGGGTGGTTATTCCACATGTATATCGTGTGAAGGTTTATATGTCCTGATCTGACAGGATGGTTATTACCCATGTAAGTCATGTGAAGGTTTGTATGTCCTGATCTGACAGGATGGTTATTACACATGTAAGTCGTGTGAAGGTTTATATGTCCTGATCTGACAAGATGGTTATTACAAATGCAAGTCATGTGAAGGTTTATATGTCCTGATCTGACAGGATGGTTATTACAAATGTAAGTCATGTGAAGGATTATATGTCCCGATCTGAAAGGATGGTTATTACAAATGTAAGTCATGTGAAGGTTTATGTGTGCTGATGTGACAGGATGGTTATTACACATGTAAGTCGTGTGAAGGTTTATATGTCCCGATCTGACAGGATGGTTATTACACATGTAAGTCATATGAAGGTTTATATGTCCTGATCTGAGAGGATGATTATTACAAATGTAAGTCATGTGAAGGTTTATATGTCCTGATCTGACAGGATGGTTATTACACATGTAAGTCATGTGAAGGTTTATATGTCCCGATCTGACAGGATGGTTATTACACAAGTAAGTCATGTGAAGGTTTATATGTCCTGATCTGACAGGATGGTTGTTACACATGTAAGTCATGTGAAGGTTTATATGTCCTGATCTGACAGTGTGGTTATTCCACATGTATGTCGTGTGAAGGTTTACATGTCCTGATCTGACAGGATGGTTTTTACAAATGTAAGTCATGTGAAGGTTTATATTTCCTGGTCTGACAGGATGGTTATTACAAATGCAAGTCATGTGAAGGTTTATATGTCCTGATCTGACAGGGTGGTTATTCCACATGTATATCGTGTGAAGGTTTATATGTCCTGATCTGACAGGATGGTTATTACACATGTAAGTCATGTGAAAGTTTGTATGTCCTGATCTGACAGGATGGTTATTACACATGTAAGTCGTGTGAAGGTTTATATGTCCTGATCTGACAAGATGGTTATTACAAATGTAAGTCATGTGAAGGTTTATATGTCCTGATCTGACAGGATGGTTATTACAAATGTAAGTCATGTGAAGGTTTATATGTCCTGATCTGACAGGATGGTTATTACATTGTAAGTCGTGTGAAGGTTTATATGTCCTGATCTGAATGGATGGTTATCACAAATGTAGGAATTTGAAGTTTTATATGTCCTGATCTAACAGGATGGTTATTACAAATGTTAGTCATGTGAAGGTTTATATGTCCTGATCTGACAGGATGGTTATTGCAATTGTAGTAATGTGAAGGTTTATATGTCCTGATCTGACAGGATGGTTATTACAAATGTTAGTCATTCGAAAGTTTATATGTCCTGATCTGACAGGATGGTTATTGCAAATGTAAGTCATGTGAAGGTTTATATGTCCTGATCTGACAGGATGGTTATTACAAATGTAGTAATTTGAAGGTTTACATGTCCTGATCTGACAGGATGGTTATTACAAATGTTAGTCATGTGAAGGTTTATATGTCCTGATCTGACAGGATGGTTATTGCAAATGTAGTAATGTGAAGGTTTATATGTCCTGATCTGACAGGATGGTTATTACGAATGCAAGTCATGTGAAGGTTTATATGTCCTGATCTGACAGGATGGTTATTACACATGTAAGTCATGTGAAGGTTTAAATGTCCTGATCTGACAGGGTGGTTATTACAAATATAGTCATGTGAAGGTTTATATGTCCTGATCTGACAGGATGGTTATTACAAATGTAAGTCATGTGAAGGTTTATATGTCCCGATCTGACAGGATGGTTATTACAAATGTAAGTCATGTGAAGGTTTATATGTCCTGATCTGACAGGATGGTTATTACACATGTAAGTCGTGTGAAGGTTTATATGTCCTGATCTGACAGGATGGTTATTACACATGTAAGTCATGTGAAGGTTTAAATGTCCTGATCTGACAGGGTGGTTATTACAAATATTGTCATGTGAAGGTTTATATGTCCTGATCTGACAGGATGGTTATTACAAATGTAAGTCATGTGAAGGTTTATATTTCCTGATCTGACAGGATGGTTATTGCACATGTAGTAATGTGAAGGTTTATATGTCCTGATCTGACAGGATGGTTATTACAAATGTAAGTCATGTGAAGGTTTATATTTCCTGATCTGACAGGATGGTTATTGCACATGTAGTAATGTGAAGGTTTATATGTCCTGATCTGACAGGATGGTTATTACAAATGTAAGTCATGTGAAGGTTTATATTTCCTGATATGACAGGATGGTTGTTACACATGTAAGTCATGTGAAGGTTTATATGTCCTGATCTGACAGTGTGGTTATTCCACATGTATGTCGTGTGAAGGTTTACATGTCCTGATCTGACAGGATGGTTTTTACAAATGTAAGTCATGTGAAGGTTTATATTTCCTGGTCTGACAGGATGGTTATTACAAATGCAAGTCATGTGAAGGTTTATATGTCCTGATCTGACAGGGTGGTTATTCCACATGTATATCGTGTGAAGGTTTATATGTCCTGATCTGACAGGATGGTTATTACACATGTAAGTCATGTGAAAGTTTGTATGTCCTGATCTGACAGGATGGTTATTACACATGTAAGTCGTGTGAAGGTTTATATGTCCTGATCTGACAAGATGGTTATTACAAATGTAAGTCATGTGAAGGTTTATATGTCCTGATCTGACAGGATGGTTATTACAAATGTAAGTCATGTGAAGGTTTATATGTCCTGATCTGACAGGATGGTTATTACATTGTAAGTCGTGTGAAGGTTTATATGTCCTGATCTGAATGGATGGTTATCACAAATGTAGGAATTTGAAGTTTTATATGTCCTGATCTAACAGGATGGTTATTACAAATGTTAGTCATGTGAAGGTTTATATGTCCTGATCTGACAGGATGGTTATTGCAATTGTAGTAATGTGAAGGTTTATATGTCCTGATCTGACAGGATGGTTATTACAAATGTTAGTCATTCGAAAGTTTATATGTCCTGATCTGACAGGATGGTTATTGCAAATGTAAGTCATGTGAAGGTTTATATGTCCTGATCTGACAGGATGGTTATTACAAATGTAGTAATTTGAAGGTTTACATGTCCTGATCTGACAGGATGGTTATTACAAATGTTAGTCATGTGAAGGTTTATATGTCCTGATCTGACAGGATGGTTATTGCAAATGTAGTAATGTGAAGGTTTATATGTCCTGATCTGACAGGATGGTTATTACGAATGCAAGTCATGTGAAGGTTTATATGTCCTGATCTGACAGGATGGTTATTACACATGTAAGTCATGTGAAGGTTTAAATGTCCTGATCTGACAGGGTGGTTATTACAAATATAGTCATGTGAAGGTTTATATGTCCTGATCTGACAGGATGGTTATTACAAATGTAAGTCATGTGAAGGTTTATATGTCCCGATCTGACAGGATGGTTATTACAAATGTAAGTCATGTGAAGGTTTATATGTCCTGATCTGACAGGATGGTTATTACACATGTAAGTCGTGTGAAGGTTTATATGTCCTGATCTGACAGGATGGTTATTACACATGTAAGTCATGTGAAGGTTTAAATGTCCTGATCTGACAGGGTGGTTATTACAAATATTGTCATGTGAAGGTTTATATGTCCTGATCTGACAGGATGGTTATTACAAATGTAAGTCATGTGAAGGTTTATATTTCCTGATCTGACAGGATGGTTATTGCACATGTAGTAATGTGAAGGTTTATATGTCCTGATCTGACAGGATGGTTATTACAAATGTAAGTCATGTGAAGGTTTATATTTCCTGATCTGACAGGATGGTTATTGCACATGTAGTAATGTGAAGGTTTATATGTCCTGATCTGACAGGATGGTTATTACAAATGTAAGTCATGTGAAGGTTTATATTTCCTGATATGACTGGATGGTTATTGCACATGTAGTAATGTGAAGGTTTATATGTCCTGATCTGACAGGATGGTTATTACAAATGTAAGTCATGTGAAGGTTTATATGTCCTGATCTGACAGGATGGTTATTACACATGTAAGTCATGTGAAAGTTTATATGTCCTGATCTGACAGGGTGGTTATTACAAATATAGTCATGTGAAGGTTTATATGTCCCGATCTGACAGGATGGTTATTACACATGTAAGTCATGTGAAGGTTTATATGTCCTGATCTGACAAGATGGTTATTACACATGTAAGTCATGTGAAGGTTTAAATGTCCCGATCTGACAGGATGGTTATTACACAAGTAAGTCATGTTAAGGTTTACATGTCCTGATCTGACAGGGTGGTTATTACAAATATAGTCATGTGAAGGTTTATATGTCCTGATCTGACAGGATGGTTATTACAAATGTAAGTCATGTGAAGGTTTATATGTCCTGATCTGACAGGATGGTTATTACACATGTAAGTCATGTGAAGGTTTATATGTCCTGATCTGACAGGATGGTTGTTACACATATAAGTCATGTGAAGGTTTATATGTCCTGATCTGACAGGGTGGTTATTCCACATGTATGTCGTGTGAAGGTTTACATGTCCTGATCTGACAGGATGGTTTTTACAAATGTAAGTCATGTGAAGGTTTATATTTCCTGGTCTGACAGGATGGTTATTACAAATGCAAGTCATGTGAAGGTTTATATGTCCTGATCTGACAGGATGGTTATTACAAATGTAAGTCATGTGAAGGTTTATATGTCCTGATCTGACAGGATGGTTATTACATTGTAAGTCGTGTGAAGGTTTATATGTCCTGATCTGACAGGATGGTTATTACACATGTAAGTCATGTGAAGGTTTATATGTCCTGATCTGACAGGATGGTTATTACAAATGTAAGTCATGTGAAGGTTTATATGTCCTGATCTGACAGGATGGTTATTACATTGTAAGTCGTGTGAAGGTTTATATGTCCTGATCTGAATGGATGGTTATTACAAATGTAGTAATTTGAAGTTTTATATGTCCTGATCTGACAGGGTGGTTATTCCACATGTATGTCATGTGAAGGTTTACATGCCCTGATCTGACAGGATGGTTTTTACAAATGTAAGTCATGTGAAGGTTTATATTTCCTGGTCTGACAGGATGGTTATTACAAATGCAAGTCATGTGAAGGTTTATATGTCCTGATCTGAAAGGGTGGTTATTCCACATGTATATCGTGTGAAGGTTTATATGTCCTGATCTGACAGGATGGTTATTACACATGTAAGTCATGTGAAGGTTTGTATGTCCTGATCTGACAGGATGGTTATTACACATGTAAGTCGTGTGAAGGTTTATATGTCCTGATCTGACAAGATGGTTATTACAAATGCAAGTCATGTGAAGATTTATATGTCCTGATCTGACAGGATGGTTATTACAAATGTAAGTCATGTGAAGGTTTAAATGTCCTGATCTGACAGGATGGTTATTACATTGTAAGTCGTGTGAAGGTTTATATGTCCTGATCTGAATGGATGGTTATCACAAATGTAGGAATTTGAAGTTTTATATGTCCTGATCTAACAGGATGGTTATTACAAATGTTAGTCATGTGAAGGTTTATATGTCCTGATCTGACAGGATGGTTATTGCAAATGTAGTAATGTGAAGGTTTATATGTCCTGATCTGACAGGATGGTTATTACAAATGTTAGTCATGTGAAGGTTTATATGTCCTGATCTGACAGGATGGTTATTGCAAATGTAAGTCATGTGAAGGTTTATATGTCCTGATCTGACAGGGTGGTTATTACAAATGTAGTAATGTGAAGGTTTATATGTCCTGATCTGACAGGATGGTTATTACAAATGTTAGTCATGTGAAGGTTTATATGTCCTCATCTGACAGGATGGTTATTGCAAATGTAGTAATGTGAAGGTTTATATGTCCCGATCTGAAAGGATGGTTATTACACATGTAAGTCATGTGAAGGTTTGTATGTCCTTATCTTACAGGATGGTTATTACACATGTAAGTCGTGTGAAGGTTTATATGTCCTGATCTGACAAGATGGTTATTACAAATGCAAGTCATGTGAAGGTTTATATGTCCTGATCTGACAGGATGGTTATTACAAATGTAAGTCATGTGAAGGATTATATGTCCCGATCTGAAAGGATGGTTATTACAAATGTAAGTCATGTGAAGGTTTATGTGTGCTGATGTGACAGGATGGTTATTACACATGTTAGTCATGTGAAGGTTTATATGTCCTGATCTGACAGGATGGTTATTGCAAATGTAAGTCATGTGAAGGTTTATATGTCCTGATCTGACAGGATGGTTATTACAAATGTAGTAATGTGAAGGTTTATATGTCCTGATCTGACAGGATGGTTATTACAAATGTTAGTCATGTGAAGGTTTATATGTCCTGATCTGACAGGATGGTTATTGCAAATGTAGTAATGTGAAGGTTTATATGTCCTGATCTGACAGGATGGTTATTACGAATGCAAGTCATGTGAAGGTTTATATGTCCTGATCTGACAGGATGGTTATTACACATGTAAGTCATGTGAAGGTTTAAATGTCCTGATCTGACAGGGTGGTTATTACAAATATAGTCATGTGAAGGTTTATATGTCCTGATCTGACAGGATGGTTATTACAAATGTAAGTCATGTGAAGGTTTATATGTCCCGATCTGACAGGATGGTTATTACAAATGTAAGTCATGTGAAGGTTTATATGTCCTGATCTGACAGGATGGTTATTACACATGTAAGTCGTGTGAAGGTTTCTATGTCCTGATCTGACAGGATGGTTATTACACATGTAAGTCATGTGAAGGTTTAAATGTCCTGATCTGACAGGGTGGTTATTACAAATATTGTCATGTGAAGGTTTATATGTCCTGATCTGACAGGATGGTTATTACAAATGTAAGTCATGTGAAGGTTTATATTTCCTGATCTGACAGGATGGTTATTGCACATGTAGTAATGTGAAGGTTTATATGTCCTGATCTGAAAGGATGGTTATTACAAATGTAAGTCATGTGAAGGTTTATATTTCCTGATCTGACAGGATGGTTATTGCACATGTAGTAATGTGAAGGTTTATATGTCCTGATCTGACAGGATGGTTATTACAAATGTAAGTCATGTGAAGGTTTATATTTCCTGATATGACTTGATGGTTATTGCACATGTAGTAATGTGAAGGTTTATATGTCCTGATCTGACAGGATGGTTATTACAAATGTAAGTCATGTGAAGGTTTATATGTCCTGATCTGACAGGATGGTTATTACACATGTAAGTCATGTGAAAGTTTATATGTCCTGATCTGACAGGGTGGTTATTACAAATATAGTCATGTGAAGGTTTATATGTCCCGATCTGACAGGATGGTTATTACACATGTAAGTCATGTGAAGGTTTATATGTCCTGATCTGACAAGATGGTTATTACACATGTAAGTCATGTGAAGGTTTAAATGTCCCGATCTGACAGGATGGTTATTACACAAGTAAGTCATGTTAAGGTTTACATGTCCTGATCTGACAGGGTGGTTATTACAAATATAGTCATGTGAAGGTTTATATGTCCTGATCTGACAGGATGGTTATTACAAATGTAAGTCATGTGAAGGTTTATATGTCCTGATCTGACAGGATGGTTATTACACATGTAAGTCATGTGAAGGTTTATATGTCCTGATCTGACAGGATGGTTGTTACACATATAAGTCATGTGAAGGTTTATATGTCCTGATCTGACAGGGTGGTTATTCCATATGTATGTCGTGTGAAGGTTTACATGTCCTGATCTGACAGGATGGTTTTTACAAATGTAAGTCATGTGAAGGTTTATATGTCCTGATCTGACAGGATGGTTATTACAAATGTAAGTCATGTGAAGGTTTATATGTCCTGATCTGACAGGATGGTTATTACATTGTAAGTCGTGTGAAGGTTTATATGTCCTGATCTGAATGGATGGTTATTACAAATGTAGTAATTTGAAGTTTTATATGTCCTGATCTGACAGGGTGGTTATTCCACATGCATGTCATGTGAAGGTTTACATGCCCTGATCTGACAGGATGGTTTTTACAAATGTAAGTCATGTGAAGGTTTATATTTCCTGGTCTGACAGGATGGTTATTACAAATGCAAGTCATGTGAAGGTTTATATGTCCTGATCTGAAAGGGTGGTTATTCCACATGTATATCGTGTGAAGGTTTATATGTCCTGATCTGACAGGATGGTTATTACACATGTAAGTCATGTGAAGGTTTGTATGTCCTGATCTGACAGGATGGTTACACATGTAAGTCGTGTGAAGGTTTATATGTCCTGATCTGACAAGATGGTTATTACAAATGCAAGTCATGTGAAGGTTTATATGTCCTGATCTGACAGGATGGTTATTACAAATGTAAGTCATGTGAAGGTTTATATGTCCTGATCTGACAGGATGGTTATTACATTGTAAGTCGTGTGAAGGTTTATATGTCCTGATCTGAATGGATGGTTATCACAAATGTAGGAATTTGAAGTTTTATATGTCCTGATCTAACAGGATGGTTATTACAAATGTTAGTCATGTGAAGGTTTATATGTCCTGATCTGACAGGATGGTTATTGCAAATGTAGTAATGTGAAGGTTTATATGTCCTGATCTGACAGGATGGTTATTACAAATGTTAGTCATGTGAAGGTTTATATGTCCTGATCTGACAGGATGGTTATTGCAAATGTAAGTCATATGAAGGTTTATATGTCCTGATCTGACAGGATGGTTATTACAAATGTAGTAATGTGAAGGTTTATATTTCCTGATCTGACAGGATGGTTATTACAAATGTTAGTCATGTGAAGGTTTATATGTCCTCATCTGACAGGATTGTTATTGCAAATGTAGTAATGTGAAGGTTTATATGTCCCGATCTGAAAGGATGGTTATTACACATGTAAGTCATGTGAAGGTTTGTATGTCCTGATCTGACAGGATGGTTATTACACATGTAAGTCGTGTGAAGGTTTATATGTCCTGATCTGACAAGATGGTTATTACAAATGCAAGTCATGTGAAGGTTTATATGTCCTGATCTGACAGGATGGTTATTACAAATGTAAGTCATGTGAAGGATTATATGTCCCGATCTGAAAGGATGGTTATTACAAATGTAAGTCATGTGAAGGTTTATGTGTGCTGATGTGACAGGATGGTTATTACACATGTAAGTCGTGTGAAGGTTTATATGTCCCGATCTGACAGGATGGTTATTACACATGTAAGTCATATGAAGGTTTATATGTCCAGATCTGAGAGGATGATTATTACAAATGTAAGTCATGTGAAGGTTTATATGTCCTGATCTGACAGGATGGTTATTACACATGTAAGTCATGTGAAGGTTTATATGTCCCGATCTGACAGGATGGTTATTACACAAGTAAGTCATGTGAAGGTTTATATGTCCTGATCTGACAAGATGGTTGTTACACATGTAAGTCATGTGAAGGTTTATATGTCCTGATCTGACAGCGTGGTTATTCCACATGTATGTCGTGTGAAGGTTTACATGTCCTGATCTGACAGGATGGTTTTTACAAATGTAAGTCATGTGAAGGTTTATATTTCCTGGTCTGACAGGATGGTTATTACAAATGCAAGTCATGTGAAGGTTTATATGTCCTGAACTGACAAGGTGGTTATTACACATGTATATCGTGTGAAGGTTTATATGTCCTGATCTGACAGGATGGTTATCACACATGTAAGTCATGTGAAAGTTTGTATGTCCTGATCTGACAGGATGGTTATTACACATGTAAGTCGTGTGAAGGTTTATATGTCCTGATCTGACAAGATGGTTATTACAAATGCAAGTCATGTGAAGGTTTATATGTCCTGATCTGACAGGATGGTTATTACAAATGTAAGTCATGTGAAGGTTTATGTGTCCTGATCTGACAGGAGGGTTATTACATTGTAAGTCGTGTGAAGGTTTATATGTCCTGATCTGAATGGATGGTTATTACAAATGTAGGAATTTGAAGTTTTAAATGTCCTGATCTAACAGGATGGTTATTACAAATGTTAGTCATGTGAAGGTTTATATGTCCTGATCTGACAGGATGGTTATTGCAAATGTAGTAATGTGAAGGTTTATATGTCCTGATCTGACAGGATGGTTATTACAAATGTTAGTCATGTGAAGGTTTATATGTCCTGATCTGACAGGATGGTTATTGCAAATGTAAGTCATGTGAAGGTTTATATGTCCTGATCTGACAGGATGGTTATTACAAATGTAGTAATGTGAAGGTTTATATGTCCTGATCTGACAGGATGGTTATTACAAATGTTAGTCATGTGAAGGTTTATATATCCTGATCTGACAGGATGGTTATTGCAAATGTAGTAATGTGAAGGTTTATATGTCCTGATCTGACAGGATGGTTATTACGAATGCAAGTCATGTGAAGGTTTATATGTCCTGATCTGACAGGATGGTTATTACACATGTAAGTCATGTGAAGGTTTAAATGTCCTGATCTGACAGGGTGGTTATTACAAATATAGTCATGTGTAGGTTTATATGTCCTGATCTGACAGGATGGTTATTACAAATGTAAGTCATGTGAAGGTTTATATGTCCCGATCTGACAGGATGGTTATTACAAATGTAAGTCATGTGAAGGTTTATATGTCCTGATCTGACAGGATGGTTATTACACATGTAAGTCGTGTGAAGGTTTATATGTCCTGATCTGACAGGATGGTTATTACACATGTAAGTCATGTGAAGGTTTAAATGTCCTGATCTGACAGGGTGGTTATTACAAATATTGTCATGTGAAGGTTTATATGTCCTGATCTGACAGGATGGTTATTACAAATGTAAGTCATGTGAAGGTTTATATTTCCTGATCTGACAGGATGGTTATTGCACATGTAGTAATGTGAAGGTTTATATGTCCTGATCTGACAGGATGGTTATTACAAATGTAAGTCATGTGAAGGTTTATATTTCCTGATCTGACAGGATGGTTATTGCACATGTAGTAATGTGAAGGTTTATATGTCCTGATCTGACAGGATGGTTATTACAAATGTTAGTCATATGAAGGTTTATATTTCCTGATATGACAGGATGGTTATTGCACATGTAGTAATGTGAAGGTTTATATGTCCTGATCTGACAGGATGGTTATTACAAATGTAAGTCATGTGAATGTTTATATGTCCTGATCTGACAGGATGGTTATTACACATGTAAGTCATGTGAAAGTTTATATGTCCTGATCTGACAGGGTGGTTATTACAAATATAGTCATGTGAAGGTTTATATGTCCCGATCTGACAGGATGGTTATTACACATGTAAGTCATGTGAAGGTTTATATGTCCCGATCTGACAGGATGGTTATTACACAAGTAAGTCATGTTAAGGTTTACATGTCCTGATCTGACAGGGTGGTTATTACAAATATAGTCATGTGAAGGTTTATATGTCCTGATCTGACAGGATGGTTATTACAAATGTAAGTCATGTGAAAGTTTATATGTCCTGATCTGACAGGGTGGTTATTACAAATATAGTCATGTGAAGGTTTATATGTCCCGATCTGACAGGATGGTTATTACACATGTAAGTCATGTGAAGGTTTATATGTCCCGATCTGACAGGATGGTTATTACACAAGTAAGTCATGTTAAGGTTTACATGTCCTGATCTGACAGGGTGGTTATTACAAATATAGTCATGTGAAGGTTTATATGTCCTGATCTGACAGGATGGTTATTACAAATGTAAGTCATGTGAAGGTTTATATTTCCTGATCTGACAGGATGGTTATTGCACATGTAGTAATGTGAAGGTTTATATGTCCTGATCTGACAGGATGGTTATTACAAATGTAAGTCATGTGAAGGTTTATATTTCCTGATCTGACAGGATGGTTATTGCACATGTAGTAATGTGAAGGTTTATATGTCCTGATCTGACAGGATGGTTATTACAAATGTTAGTCATGTGAAGGTTTATATTTCCTGATATGACAGGATGGTTATTGCACATGTAGTAATGTGAAGGTTTATATGTCCTGATCTGACAGGATGGTTATTACAAATGTAAGTCATGTGAATGTTTATATGTCCTGATCTGACAGGATGGTTATTACACATGTAAGTCATGTGAAAGTTTATATGTCCTGATCTGACAGGGTGGTTATTACAAATATAGTCATGTGAAGGTTTATATGTCCCGATCTGACTGGATGGTTATTACACATGTAAGTCATATGAAGGTTTATATGTCCTGATCTGACAGGATGGTTATTACACATGTGAGTCATGTGAAGGTTTATATGTCCCGATCTGACAGGATGGTTATTACACAAGTAAGTCATGTTAAGGTTTACATGTCCTGATCTGACAGGGTGGTTATTACAAATATAGTCATGTGAAGGTTTATATGTCCTGATCTGACAGGATGGTTATTACAAATGTAAGTCATGTGAAGGTTTATATGTCCTGATCTGACAGGATGGTTATTACACATGTAAGTCATGTGAAGGTTTATATGTCCTGATCTGACAGGGTGGTTATTAAAAATATAGTCATGTGAAGGTTTATATGTCCTGATCTGACAGGATGGTTTTTACAAATGTAAGTCATGTGAAGGACTATATGTCCCGATCTGAAAGGATGGTTATTACAAATGTAAGTCATGTGAAGGTTTATGTGTGCTGATGTGACAGGATGGTTATTACACATGTAAGTCGTGTGAAGGTTTATATGTCCCGATCTGACAGGATGGTTATTACACATGTAAGTCATGTGAAGGTTTATATGTCCTGATCTGAGAGGATGATTATTACAAATGTAAGTCATGTGAACGTTTCTATGTCCTGATCTGACAGGATGGTTATTACACATGTAAGTCGTGTGAAGGTTTATATGTCCCGATCTGACAGGATGGTTATTATACAAGTAAGTCATGTGAAGGTTTATATGTCCTGATCTGACAGGATGGTTGTTACACATGTAAGTCATGTGAAGGTTTATATGTCCTGATCTGACAGGGTGGTTATTCCACATGTATGTCGTGTGAAGGTTTACATGTCCTGATCTGACAGGATGGTTTTTACAAATGTAAGTCATGTGAAGGTTTATATTTCCTGGTCTGACAGGATGGTTATTGCAAATGCAAGTCATGTGAAGGTTTATATGTCCTGATCTGACAGGGTGGTTATTCCACATGTATATCGTGTGAAGGTTTATATGTCCTGATCTGACAGGATGGTTATTACACATGTAAGTCATGTGAAGGTTTGTATGTCCTGATCTGACAGGGTGGTTATTACACATGTAAGTCGTGTGAAGGTTTATATGTCCTGATCTGACAAGATGGTTATTACAAATGCAAGTCATGTGAAGGTTTATATGTCCTGATCTGACAGGTTGGTTATTACAAATGTAAGTCATGTGAAGGTTTATATGTCCTGATCTGACAGGATGGTTATTACAAATGTAGTAATTTGAAGTTTTATATGTCCTGATCTGACAGGGTGGTTATTCCACATGTATGTCATGTGAAGGTTTACATGTCCTGATCTGACAGGATGGTTTTTACAAATGTAAGTCATGTGAAGATTTATATTTCCTGGTCTGACAGGATGGTTATTACAAATGCAAGTCATGTGAAGGTTTATATGTCCTGATCTTAAAGGGTGGTTATTCCACATGTATATCGTGTGAAGGTTTATATGTCCTGATCTGACAGGATGGTTATTACACATGTAAGTCATGTGAAGGTTTGTATGTCCTGATCTGACAGGATGGTTATTACACATGTAAGTCGTGTGAAGGTTTATATGTCCTGATCTGACAAGATGGTTATTACAAATGCAAGTCATGTGAAGGTTTATATGTCCTGATCTGACAGGATGGTTATTACAAATGTAAGTCATGTGAAGGTTTAAATGTCCTGATCTGACAGGATGGTTATTACATTGTAAGTCGTGTGAAGGTTTATATGTCCTGATCTGAATGGATGGTTATCACAAATGTAGGAATTTGAAGTTTTATATGTCCTGATCTAACAGGATGGTTATTACAAATGTTAGTCATGTGAAGGTTTATATGTCCTAATCTGACAGGATGGTTATTGCAAATGTAGTAATGTGAAGGTTTATATGTCCTGATCTGACAGGATGGTTATCACAAATGTAGGAATTTGAAGTTTTATATGTCCTGATCTAACAGGATGGTTATTACAAATGTTAGTCAATTGAAGGTTTATATGTCCTGATCTGACAGGATGGTTATTACAAATGTAAGTCATGTGAAGGTTTATTTGTCCTGATCTGACAGGATGGTTATTACACATGTAAGTCGTGTGAAGGTTTATATGTCCTCATCTGACAGGATGGTTATTGCAAATGTAGTAATGTGAAGGTTTATATGTCCCGATCTGAAAGGATGGTTATTACACATGTAAGTCATGTGAAGGTTTGTATGTCCTGATCTGACAGGATGGTTATTACACATGTAAGTCGTGTGAAGGTTTATATGTCCTGATCTGACAAGATGGTTATTACAAATGCAAGTCATGTGAAGGTTTATATGTCCTGATCTGACAGGATGGTTATTACAAATGTAAGTCATGTGAAGGATTATATGTCCCGATCTGAAAGGATGGTTATTACAAATGTAAGTCATGTGAATGTTTATGTGTGCTGATGTGACAGGATGGTTATTACACATGTAAGTCGTGTGAAGGTTTATATGTCCCGATCTGACAGGATGGTTATTACACATGTAAGTCATATGAAGGTTTATATGTCCTGATCTGAGAGGATGATTATTACAAATGTAAGTCATGTGAAGGTTTATATGTCCTGATCTGACAGGATGGTTATTACACATGTAAGTCATGTGAAGGTTTATATGTCCCGATCTGACAGGATGGTTATTACACAAGTAAGTCATGTGAAGGTTTATATGTCCTGATCTGACAAGATGGTTGTTACACATGTAAGTCATGTGAAGGTTTATATGTCCTGATCTGACAGCGTGGTTATTCCACATGTATGTCGTGTGAAGGTTTACATGTCCTGATCTGACAGGATGGTTTTTACAAATGCAAGTCATGTGAAGGTTTATATGTCCTGATCTGACAGGGTGGTTATTACACATGTATATCGTGTGAAGGTTTATATGTCCTGATCTGACAGGATGGTTATTACACATGTAAGTCATGTGAAAGTTTGTATGTCCTGATCTGACAGGATGGTTATTACACATGTAAGTCGTGTGAAGGTTTATATGTCCTGATCTGACAAGATGGTTATTACAAATGCAAGTCATGTGAAGGTTTATATGTCCTGATCTGACAGGATGGTTATTACAAATGTAAGTCATGTGAAGGTTTATATGTCCTGATCTGACAGGATGGTTATTACATTGTAAGTCGTGTGAAGGTTTATATGTCCTGATCTGAATGGATGGTTATTACAAATGTAGGAATTTGAAGTTTTAAATGTCCTGATCTAACAGGATGGTTATTACAAATGTTAGTCATGTGAAGGTTTATATGTCCTGATCTGACAGGATGGTTATTGCAAATGTAGTAATGTGAAGGTTTATATGTCCTGATCTGACAGGATGGTTATTACAAATGTTAGTCATGTGAAGGTTTATATGTCCTGATCTGACAGGATGGTTATTGCAAATGTAAGTCATGTGAAGGTTTATATGTCCTGATCTGACAGGATGGTTATTACAAATGTAGTAATGTGAAGGTTTATATGTCCTGATCTGACAGGATGGTTATTACAAATGTTAGTCATGTGAAGGTTTATATGTCCTGATCTGACAGGATGGTTATTGCAAATGTAGTAATGTGAAGGTTTATATGTCCTGATCTGACAGGATGGTTATTACGAATGCAAGTCATGTGAAGGTTTATATGTCCTGATCTGACAGGATGGTTATTACACATGTAAGTCATGTGAAGGTTTAAATGTCCTGATCTGACAGGGTGGTTATTACAAATATAGTCATGTGAAGGTTTATATGTCCTGATCTGACAGGATGGTTATTACAAATGTAAGTCATGTGAAGGTTTATATGTCCCGATCTGACAGGATGGTTATTACAAATGTAAGTCATGTGAAGGTTTATATGTCCTGATCTGACAGGATGGTTATTACACATGTAAGTCGTGTGAAGGTTTATATGTCCTGATCTGACAGGATGGTTATTACACATGTAAGTCATGTGAAGGTTTAAATGTCCTGATCTGACAGGGTGGTTATTACAAATATTGTCATGTGAAGGTTTATATGTCCTGATCTGACAGGATGGTTATTACAAATGTAAGTCATGTGAAGGTTTATATTTCCTGATCTGACAGGATGGTTATTGCACATGTAGTAATGTGAAGGTTTATATGTCCTGATCTGACAGGATGGTTATTACAAATGTAAGTCATGTGAAGGTTTATATTTCCTGATCTGACAGGATGGTTATTACACATGTAAGTCATGTGAAGGTTTATATGTCCTGATCTGACAGGATGGTTATTACACATGTAAGTCATGTGAAGGTTTATATGTCCCGATCTGACAGGATGGTTATTACACAAGTAAGTCATGTTAAGGTTTACATGTCCTGATCTGACAGGGTGGTTATTACAAATATAGTCATGTGAAGGTTTATATGTCCTGATCTGACAGGATGGTTATTACAAATGTAAGTCATGTGAAGGTTTATATTTCCTGATCTGACAGGATGGTTATTGCACATGTAGTAATGTGAAGGTTTATATGTCCTGATCTGACAGGATGGTTATTACAAATGTTAGTCATGTGAAGGTTTATATTTCCTGATATGACAGGATGGTTATTGCACATGTAGTAATGTGAAGGTTTATATGTCCTGATCTGACAGGATGGTTATTACAAATGTAAGTCATGTGAAGGTTTATATTTCCTGATCTGACAGGATGGTTATTGCACATGTAGTAATGTGAAGGTTTATATGTCCTGATCTGACAGGATGGTTATTACAAATGTTAGTCATGTGAAGGTTTATATTTCCTGATATGACAGGATGGTTATTGCACATGTAGTAATGTGAAGGTTTATATGTCCTGATCTGACAGGATGGTTATTACAAATGTAAGTCATGTGAATGTTTATATGTCCTGATCTGACAGGATGGTTATTACACATGTAAGTCATGTGAAAGTTTATATGTCCTGATCTGACAGGGTGGTTATTACAAATATAGTCATGTGAAGGTTTATATGTCCCGATCTGACAGGATGGTTATTACACATGTAAGTCATGTGAAGGTTTATATGTCCTGATCTGACAGGATGGTTATTACACATGTAAGTCATGTGAAGGTTTATATGTCCCGATCTGACAGGATGGTTATTACACAAGTAAGTCATGTTAAGGTTTACATGTCCTGATCTGACAGGGTGGTTATTACAAATATAGTCATGTGAAGGTTTATATGTCCTGATCTGACAGGATGGTTATTACAAATGTAAGTCATGTGAAGGTTTATATGTCCTGATCTGACAGGATGGTTATTACACATGTAAGTCATGTGAAGGTTTATATGTCCTGATCTGACAGGGTGGTTATTAAAAATATAGTCATGTGAAGGTTTATATGTCCTGATCTGACAGGATGGTTATTACAAATGTAAGTCATGTGAAGGACTATATGTCCCGATCTGAAAGGATGGTTATTACAAATGTAAGTCATGTGAAGGTCTATGTGTGCTGATGTGACAGGATGGTTATTACACATGTAAGTCGTGTGAAGGTTTATATGTCCCGATCTGACAGGATGGTTATTACACATGTAAGTCATGTGAAGGTTTATATGTCCTGATCTGAGAGGATGATTATTACAAATGTAAGTCATGTGAAGGTTTCTATGTCCTGATCTGACAGGATGGTTATTACACATGTAAGTCGTGTGAAGGTTTATATGTCCCGATCTGACAGGATGGTTATTATACAAGTAAGTCATGTGAAGGTTTATATGTCCTGATCTGACAGGATGGTTGTTACACATGTAAGTCATGTGAAGGTTTATATGTCCTGATCTGACAGGGTGGTTATTCCACATGTATGTCGTGTGAAGGTTTACATGTCCTGATCTGACAGGATGGTTTTTACAAATGTAAGTCATGTGAAGGTTTATATTTCCTGGTCTGACAGGATGGTTATTACAAATGCAAGTCATGTGAAGGTTTATATGTCCTGATCTGACAGGGTGGTTATTCCACATGTATATCGTGTGAAGGTTTATATGTCCTGATCTGACAGGATGGTTATTACACATGTAAGTCATGTGAAGGTTTGTATGTCCTGATCTGACAGGGTGGTTATTACACATGTAAGTCGTGTGAAGGTTTATATGTCCTGATCTGACAAGATGGTTATTACAAATGCAAGTCATGTGAAGGTTTATATGTCCTGATCTGACAGGATGGTTATTACAAATGTAAGTCATGTGAAGGTTTATATGTCCTGATCTGACAGGATGGTTATTACAAATGTAGTAATTTGAAGTTTTATATGTCCTGATCTGACAGGGTGGTTATTCCAAATGTATGTCATGTGAAGGTTTACATGTCCTGATCTGACAGGATGGTTTTTACAAATGTAAGTCATGTGAAGGTTTATATTTCCTGGTCTGACAGGATGGTTATTACAAATGCAAGTCATGTGAAGGTTTATATGTCCTGATCTGAAAGGGTGGTTATTCCACATGTATATCGTGTGAAGGTTTATATGTCCTGATCTGACAGGATGGTTATTACACATGTAAGTCATGTGAAGGTTTGTATGTCCTGATCTGACAGGATGGTTATTACACATGTAAGTCGTGTGAAGGTTTATATGTCCTGATCTGACAAGATGGTTATTACAAATGCAAGTCATGTGAAGGTTTATATGTCCTGATCTGACAGGATGGTTATTACAAATGTAAGTCATGTGAAGGTTTAAATGTCCTTATCTGACAGGATGGTTATTACATTGTAAGTCGTGTGAAGGTTTATATGTCCTGATCTGAATGGATGGTTATCACAAATGTAGGAATTTGAAGTTTTATATGTCCTGATCTAACAGGATGGTTATTACAAATGTTAGTCATGTGAAGGTTTATATGTCCTAATCTGACAGGATGGTTATTGCAAATGTAGTAATGTGAAGGTTTATATGTCCTGATCTGACAGGATGGTTATCACAAATGTAGGAATTTGAAGTTTTATATGTCCTGATCTAACAGGATGGTTATTACAAATGTTAGTCAATTGAAGGTTTATATGTCCTGATCTGACAGGATGGTTATTACAAATGTAAGTCATGTGAAGGTTTATTTGTCCTGATCTGACAGGATGGTTATTACACATGTAAGTCGTGTGAAGGTTTATATGTCCTGATCTAACAGGATGGTTATTACACATGTAAGTCATGTGAAGGTTTAAATGTCCTGATCTGACAGGGTGGTTATTACAAATATTGTCATGTGAAGGTTTATATGTCCTGATCTGACAGGATGGTTATTACACATGTAAGTCATGTGAAGGTTTATATTTCTTGATCTGACAGGATGGTTATTGCACATGTAGTAATGTGAAGGTTTATATGTCCTGATCTGACAGGATGGTTATTACAAATGTAAGTCATGTGAAGGTTTTTTTTCCTGATCTGACAGGATGGTTATTGCACATGTAGTAATGTGAAGGTTTATATGTCCTGATCTGACAGGATGGTTATTACAAATGTAAGTCATGTGAAGGTTTATATTTCCTGATATGACAGGATGGTAATTGCACATGAAGTCATGTGAAGGTTTATATGTCCCGATCTGACAGGATGGTTATTACACAAGTAAGTCATGTTAAGGTTTATATGTCCTGATCTGACAGGGTGGTTATTACAAATATAGTCATGTGAAGGTTTATAGTTCCTGATCTGACAGGATGGTTATTACAAATGTAAGTCATGTGAAGGTTTATATGTCCTGATCTGACTGGATGGTTATTACACATGTAAGTCATGTGAAGGTTTATATGTCCTGATCTGACAGGGTGGTTATTAAAAATATAGTCATGTGAAGGTTTATATGTCCTGATCTGACAGGATGGTTATTACAAATGTAAGTCATGTGAAGGATTATATATCCCGATCTGAAAGGATGGTTATTACAAATGTAAGTCATGTGAAGGTTTATGTGTGCTGATGTGACAGGATGGTTATTACACATGTAAGTCGTGTGAAGGTTTATATGTCCCGATCTGACAGGATGGTTATTACACATGTAAGTCATGTGAAGGTTTATATGTCCTGATCTGAGAGGATGATTATTATAAATGTAAGTCAGGTGAAGGTTTATATGTCCTGATCTGACAGGATGGTTATTACACATGTAAGTCGTGTGAAGGTTTATATGTCCCGATCTGACAGGATGGTTATTACACAAGTAAATCATGTGAAGGTTTATATGTCCTGGTCAGACAGGATGGTTGTTACACATGTAAGTCATGTGAAGGTTTATATGTCCTGATCTGACAGGGTGGTTATTCCACATGTATGTCGTGTGAAGGTTTACATGTCCTGATCTGACAGGATGGTTTTTACAAATGTAAGTCATGTGAAGGTTTATATTTCCTGGTCTGACAGGATGGTTATTACAAATGCAAGTCATGTGAAGGTTTATATGTCCTGATCTGACAGGGTGGTTATTCCACATGTATATCGTGTGAAGGTTTATATGTCCTGATCTGACAGGATGGTTATTACACATGTAAGTCATGTGAAGGTTTATATGTCCTGATCTGAGAGGATGATTATTACAAATGTAAGTCAGGTGAAGGTTTATATGTCCTGATCTGACAGGATGGTTATTACACATGTAAGTCGTGTGAAGGTTTATATGTCCTGATCTGACAAGATGGTTATTACAAATGCAAGTCATGTGAAGGTTTATATGTCCTGATCTGACAGGATGGTTATTACAAATGTAAGTTATGTGAAGGTTTATATGTCCTGATCTGACAGGATGGTTATTACATTGTAAGTCGTGTGAAGGTTTATATGTCCTGATCTGAGTGGATGGTTATTACAAATGTAGGAATTTGAAGTTTTATATGTCCTGATCTAACAGGATGGTTATTACAAATGTTAGTCATGTGAAGGTTTATATGTCCCAATCTGACAGGATGGTTATTGCAAATGTAGTAATGTGAAGGTTTATATGTCCTGACCTGACAGGATGGTTATTACAAATGTTAGTCATGTGAAGGTTTATATGTCCTGATCTGACAGGATGGTTATTGCAAATGTAAGTCATGTGAAGGTTTATATGTCCTGATCTGACAGGATGGTTATTACAAGTGTAGTAATGTGAAGGTTTATATGTCCTGATCTGACAGGATGGTTATTACAAATGTTAGTCATGTGAAGGTTTATATGTCCTGATCTGACAGGATGGTTATTGCAAATGTAGTAATGTGAAGGTTTATATGTCCTGATCTGACAGGATGGTTATTACGAATGCAAGTCATGTGAAGGTTTATATGTCCTGATCTGACAGGATGGTTATTACACATGTAAGTCATGTGAAGGTTTATATGTCCTGATCTGACAGGGTGGTTATTAAAAATATAGTCATGTGAAGGTTTATATGTCCTGATCTGATAGGATGGTTATTACACATGTAAGTCGTGTGAAGGTTTATATGTCCTGATCTGACAGGATGGTTATTACACATGTAAGTCATGTGAAGGTTTAAATGTCCTGATCTGACAGGGTGGTTATTACAAATATTGTCATGTGAAGGTTTATATGTCCTGATCTGACAGGATGGTTATTACAAATGTAAGTCATGTGAAGGTTTATATTTCCTGATCTGACAGGATGGTTATTGCACATGTAGTAATGTGAAGGTTTATATGTCCTGATCTGACAGGATGGTTATTACAAATGTAAGTCATGTGAAGGTTTATATTTCCTGATCTGACAGGATGGTTATTGCACATGTAGTAATGTGAAGGTTTATATGTCCTGATCTGACAGGATGGTTATAACAAATGTAAGTCATGTGAAGGTTTATATTTCCTGATATGACAGGATGGTTATTGCACATGTAGTAATGTGAAGGTTTATATGTACTGATCTGACAGGATGGTTATTACAAATGTAAGTCATGTGAAGGTTTATATGTCCTGATCTGACAGGATTGTTATTACACATGTAAGTCATGTGAAAGTTTATATGTCCTGATCTGACAGGGTGGTTATTACAAATATAGTCATGTGAAGGTTTATATGTCCCGATCTGACAGGATGGTTATTACATATGTAAGTCATGTGAGGGTTTATATGTCCTGATCTGACAGGATGGTTATTACACATGTAAGTCATGTGAAGGTTTATATGTCCCGATCTGACAGGACGGTTATTACACAAGTAAGTCATTTTAAGGTTTATATGTCCTGATATGACAGGATCGTTATTACAAATATAGTCATGTGAAGGTTTATATGTCTTGATCTGACAGGATGGTTATTACAAATGTAAGTCATGTGAAGGTTTATATGTCCTGATCTGACAGGATGGTTATTACACATGTAAGTCATGTGAAGGTTTATATGTCCTGATCTGACAGGGTGGTTATTAAAAATATAGTCATGTGAAGGTTTATATGTCCTGATCTGACAGGATGGTTATTACAAATGTAAGTCATGTGAAGGATTATATGTCCCGATCTGAAAGGATGGTTATTACAAATGTAAGTCATGTGAAGGTTTATGTGTGCTGATGTGACAGGATGGTTATTACACATTTAAGTCGTGTGAAGGTTTATATGTCCCGATCTGACAGGATGGTTATTACACATGTAAGTCATGTGAAGGTTTATATGTCCTGATCTGAGAGGATGATTATTACAAATGTAAGTCATATGAAGGTTTATATGTCCTGATCTGACAGGATGGTTATTACACATGTAAGTCGTGTGAAGGTTTATATGTCCCGATGTGACAGGATAGTTATTACAAATGCAAGTCATGTGAAGGTTTATATGTCCTGATCTGACAGGATGGTTATTACACATGTAAGTCATGTGAAGGTTTAAATGTCCTGATCTGACAGGATGGTTATTGCAAATAAAGTCATGTGAAGGTTTATATGTCCTGATCTGACAGGATGGTTATTACAAATGTAAGTCATGTGAAGGTTTATATGTCCCAATCTGACAGGATGGTTATTGCAAATGTAGTAATGTGAAGGTTTATATGTCCTGACCTGACAGGATGGTTATTACAAATGTTAGTCATGTGAAGGTTTATATGTCCTGATCTGACAGAGTGGTTATTGCAAATGTAAGTCATGTGAAGGTTTATATGTCCTGATCTGACAGGATGGTTATTACAAATGTAGTAATGTGAAGGTTTATATGTCCTGATCTGACAGGATGGTTATTACAAATGTTAGTCATGTGAAGGTTTATATGTCCTGATCTGACAGGATGGTTATTACAAATGTAAGTCATGTGAAGGTTTATATGTCCTGATCTGACAGGATGGTTATTACAAATGTAAGTCTTGTGAAGGTTTATATGTCCTGATCTGACAGGATGGTTATTACACATGTAAGTCATGTGAAGGTTTAAATGTCCTGATCTGACAGGGTGGTTATTACAAATATTGTCATGTGAAGGTTTATATGTCCTGATCTGACAGGATGGTTATTACAAATGTAAGTCATGTGAAGGTTTATATATCCTGATCTGACAGGATGGTTATTGCACATGTAGTAATGTGAAGGTTTATATGTCCAGATCTGACAGGATGGTTATTACAAATGTAAGTCATGTGAAGGTTTATATTTCCTGATCTGACAGGATGGTTAATGCACATGTAGTAATGTGAAGGTTTATATGTCCTGATCTGACAGGATGGTTATTACAAATGTAAGTCATGTGAAGGTTTATATTTCCTTCTATGACGGGATGGTTAATGCACATGTAGTAATGTGAAGGTTTATATGTACTGATCTGACAGGATGGTTATTACAAATGTAAGTCATGTGAAGGTTTATATGTCCTGATCTGACAGGATGGTTATTACACATGTAAGTCATGTGAAGGTTTATATGTCCTGATCTGACAGGGTGGTTATTAAAAATATAGTCATGTGAAGGTTTATATGTCCTGATCTGACAGGATGGTTATTACAAATGTAAGTCATGTGAAGGATTATATGTCGCGATCTGAAAGGATGGTTATTACAAATGTAAGTCATGTGAAGGTTTATGTGTGCTGATGTGACAGGATGGTTATTACACATGTAAGTCGTGTGAAGGTTTATATGTCCCGATCTGACAAGATGGTTATTACACATGTAAGTCATGTGAAGGTTTATATGTCCTGATCTGACAGGATGGTTATTACAAATGTTAGTCATGTGAAGGTTTATATGTCCTGATCTGACAGGATTGTTATTGCAAATGTAAGTCATGTGAAGGTTTATATGTCCTGATCTGACAGGATGGTTATTACAAATGTAGTAATGTGAAGGTTTATATGTCCTGATCTGACAGGATGGTTATTACAAATGTTAGTCATGTGAAGGTTTATATGTCCTGATCTGACAGGATGGTTATTGCAAATGTAGTAATGTGAAGGTTTATATGTCCTGATCTGACAGGATGGTTATTACGAATGCAAGTCATGTGAAGGTTTATATGTCCTGATCTGACAGGATGGTTATTACACATGTAAGTCATGTGAAGGTTTAAATATCCTGATCTGACAGGGTGGTTATTACAAATATAGTCATGTGAAGGTTTATATGTCCTGATCTGACAGGATGGTTATTACAAATGTAAGTCATGTGAAGGTTTATATGTCCCGATCTGACAGGATGGTTATTACAAATGTAAGTCATGTGAAGGTTTATATGTCCTGATCTGACAGGATGGTTATTACACATGTAAGTCATGTGAAGGTTTATATGTCCTGATCTGACAGGATGGTTATTACACATGTAAGTCATGTGAAGGTTTAAATGTCCTGATCTGACAGGGTGGTTATTACAAATATTGTCATGTGAAGGTTTATATGTCCTGATCTGACAGGATGGTTATTACAAATGTAAGTCATGTGAAGGTTTATATGTCCTGATCTGACAGGATGGTTATTACAAATGTAAGTCTTGTGAAGGTTTATATGTCCTGATCTGACAGGATGGTTATTACAAATGTAAGTCATGTGAAGGATTATATGTCGCGATCTGAAAGGATGGTTATTACAAATGTAAGTCATGTGAAGGTTTATGTGTGCTGATGTGACAGGATGGTTATTACACATGTAAGTCGTGTGAAGGTTTATATGTCCCGATCTGACAGGATGGTTATTACACATGTAAGTCATGTGAAGGTTTATATGTCCTGATCTGAGAGGATGATTATTACAAATGTAAGTCTTGTGAAGGTTTATATGTCCTGATCTGACAGGATGGTTATTACACATGTAAGTCGTATGAAGGTTTATATGTCCCGATCTGACAGGATGGTTATTACAAATGCAAGTCATGTGAACGTTTATATGTCCTGATCTGACAGGAAGGTTATTACAAATGTAAGTCATGTGAAGGTTTATATGTCCTGATCTCACAGGATGGTTATTACATTGTAAGTCGTGTGAAGGTTTATATGTCCTGATCTGAATGGATGGTTATTACAAATGTAGGAATTTGAAGTTTTATATGTCCTGATCTAACAGGATGGTTATTACAAATGTTAGTCATGTGAAGGTTTATATGTCCTGATCTGACAGGATGGTTATTGCAAATGTAGTAATGTGAAGGTTTATATGTCCTGATCTGACAGGATGGTTATTACAAATGTTAGTCATGTGAAGGTTTATATGTCCTGATCTGACAGGATTGTTATTGCAAATGTAAGTCATGTGAAGGTTTATATGTCCTGATCTGACAGGATGGTTATTACAAATGTAGTAATGTGAAGGTTTATATGTCCTGATCTGACAGGATGGTTATTACAAATGTTAGTCATGTGAAGGTTTATATGTCCTGATCTGACAGGATGGTTATTGCAAATGTAGCAATGTGAAGGTTTATATGTCCTGATCTGACAGGATGGTTATTACGAATGCAAGTCATGTGAAGGTTTATATGTCCTGATCTGACAGGATGGTTATTACACATGTAAGTCATGTGAAGGTTTAAATATCCTGATCTGACAGGGTGGTTATTACAAATATAGTCATGTGAAGGTTTATATGTCCTGATCTGACAGGATGGTTATTACAAATGTAAGTCGTATGAAGGTTTATATGTCCCGATCTGACAGGATGGTTATTACAAATGCAAGTCATGTGAACGTTTATATGTCCTGATCTGACAGGAAGGTTATTACAAATGTAAGTCATGTGAAGGTTTATATGTCCTGATCTCACAGGATGGTTATTACATTGTAAGTCGTGTGAAGGTTTATATGTCCTGATCTGAATGGATGGTTATTACAAATGAGGGATTTGAAGTTTTATATGTCCTGATCTAACAGGATGGTTATTACAAATGTTAGTCATGTGAAGGTTTATATGTCCTGATCTGACAGGATGGTTATTGCAAATGTAGTAATGTGAAGGTTTATATGTCCTGATCTGACAGGATGGTTATTACAAATGTTAGTCATGTGAAGGTTTATATGTCCTGATCTGACAGGATTGTTATTGCAAATGTAAGTCATGTGAAGGTTTATATGTCCTGATCTGACAGGATGGTTATTACAAATGTATTAATGTGAAGGTTTATATGTCCTGATCTGACAGGATGGTTATTACAAATGTTAGTCATGTGAAGGTTTATATGTCCTGATCTGACAGGATGGTTATTGCAAATGTAGTAATGTGAAGGTTTATATGTCCTGATCTGACAGGATGGTTATTACGAATGCAAGTCATGTGAAGGTTTATATGTCCTGATCTGACAGGATGGTTATTACACATGTAAGTCATGTGAAGGTTTAAATATCCTGATCTGACAGGGTGGTTATTACAAATATAGTCATGTGAAGGTTTATATGTCCTGATCTGACAGGATGGTTATTACAAATGTAAGTCATGTGAAGGTTTATATGTCCCGATCTGACAGGATGGTTATTACAAATGTAAGTCATGTGAAGGTTTATATGTCCTGATCTGACAGGATGGTTATTACACATGTAAGTCGTGTGAAGGTTTATATGTCCTGATCTGACAGGATGGTTATTACACATGTAAGTCATGTGAAGGTTTAAATGTCCTGATCTGACAGGGTGGTTATTACAAATATTGTCATGTGAAGGTTTATATGTCCTGATCTGACAGGATGGTTATTACAAATGTAAGTCATGTGAAGGTTTACATTTCCTGATCTGACAGGATGGTTATTGCACATGTAGTAATGTGAAGGTTTATATGTCCTGATCTGACAGGATGGTTATTACAAATGTAAGTCATGTGAAGGTTTATATTTCCTGATCTGACAGGATGGTTATTGCACATGTAGTAATGTGAAGGTTTATATGTCCTGATCTGACAGGATGGTTATTACAAATGAAAGTCATGTGAAGGTTTATATTTCCTGATCTGACAGGATGGTTATTGCACATGTAGTAATGTGAAGGTTTATATGTCCTGATCTGACAGGATGGTTATTACAAATGTAAGTCATGTGAAGGTTTATATGTCCTGATCTGACAGGATGGTTATTACACATGTAAGTCATGTGAAAGTTTATATGTCCTGATCTGACAGGGTGGTTATTACAAATATAGTCATGTGAAGGTTTATATGTCCCGATCTGACAGGATGGTTATTACACATGTAAGTCATGTGAAGGTTTATATGTCCTGATCTGACAGGATGGTTATTACACATGTAAGTCGTGTGAAGGTTTATATGTCCTGATCTGACAGGATGGTTATTACACATGTAAGTCATGTGAAGGTTTAAATGTCCTGATCTGACAGGGTGGTTATTACAAATATTGTCATGTGAAGGTTTATATGTCCTGATCTGACAGGATGGTTATTACAAATGTAAGTCATGTGAAGGTTTATATGTCCTGATCTGACAGGATGGTTATTACAAATGTAAGTCTTGTGAAGGTTTATATGTCCTGATCTGACAGGATGGTTATTACAAATGTAAGTCATGTGAAGGATTATATGTCGCGATCTGAAAGGATGGTTATTACAAATGTAAGTCATGTGAAGGTTTATGTGTGCTGATGTGACAGGATGGTTATTACACATGTAAGTCGTGTGAAGGTTTATATGTCCCGATCTGACAAGATGGTTATTACACATGTAAGTCATGTGAAGGTTTATATGTCCTGATCTGAGAGGATGATTATTACAAATGTAAGTCTTGTGAAGGTTTATATGTCCTGATCTGACAGGATGGTTATTACACATGTAAGTCGTATGAAGGTTTATATGTCCCGATCTGACAGGATGGTTATTACAAATGCAAGTCATGTGAACGTTTATATGTCCTGATCTGACAGGAAGGTTATTACAAATGTAAGTCATGTGAAGGTTTATATGTCCTGATCTCACAGGATGGTTATTACATTGTAAGTCGTGTGAAGGTTTATATGTCCTGATCTGAATGGATGGTTATTACAAATGTAGGAATTTGAAGTTTTATATGTCCTGATCTAACAGGATGGTTATTACAAATGTTAGTCATGTGAAGGTTTATATGTCCTGATCTGACAGGATGGTTATTGCAAATGTAGTAATGTGAAGGTTTATATGTCCTGATCTGACAGGATGGTTATTACAAATGTTAGTCATGTGAAGGTTTATATGTCCTGAACTGACAGGATTGTTATTGCAAATGTAAGTCATGTGAAGGTTTATATGTCCTGATCTGACAGGATGGTTATTACAAATGTAGTAATGTGAAGGTTTATATGTCCTGATCTGACAGGATGGTTATTACAAATGTTAGTCATGTGAAGGTTTATATGTCCTGATCTGACAGGATGGTTATTGCAAATGTAGTAATGTGAAGGTTTATATGTCCTGATCTGACAGGATGGTTATTACGAATGCAAGTCATGTGAAGGTTTATATGTCCTGATCTGACAGGATGGTTATTACACATGTAAGTCATGTGAAGGTTTAAATATCCTGATCTGACAGGGTGGTTATTACAAATATAGTCATGTGAAGGTTTATATGTCCTGATCTGACAGGATGGTTATTACAAATGTAAGTCGTATGAAGGTTTATATGTCCCGATCTGACAGGATGGTTATTACAAATGCAAGTCATGTGAACGTTTATATGTCCTGATCTGACAGGAAGGTTATTACAAATGTAAGTCATGTGAAGGTTTATATGTCCTGATCTCACAGGATGGTTATTACATTGTAAGTCGTGTGAAGGTTTATATGTCCTGATCTGAATGGATGGTTATTACAAATGTAGGAATTTGAAGTTTTATATGTCCTGATCTAACAGGATGGTTATTACAAATGTTAGTCATGTGAAGGTTTATATGTCCTGATCTGACAGGATGGTTATTGCAAATGTAGTAATGTGAAGGTTTATATGTCCTGATCTGACAGGATGGTTATTACAAATGTTAGTCATGTGAAGGTTTATATGTCCTGATCTGACAGGATTGTTATTGCAAATGTAAGTCATGTGAAGGTTTATATGTCCTGATCTGACAGGATGGTTATTACAAATGTAGTAATGTGAAGGTTTATATGTCCTGATCTGACAGGATGGTTATTACAAATGTTAGTCATGTGAAGGTTTATATGTCCTGATCTGACAGGATGGTTATTGCAAATGTAGTAATGTGAAGGTTTATATGTCCTGATCTGACAGGATGGTTATTACGAATGCAAGTCATGTGAAGGTTTATATGTCCTGATCTGACAGGATGGTTATTACACATGTAAGTCATGTGAAGGTTTATATGTCCTGATCTGACAGGATGGTTATAACAAATGTAAGTCATGTGAAGGTTTATATTTCCTGATATGACAGGATGGTTATTGCACATGTAGTAATGTGAAGGTTTATATGTACTGATCTGACAGGATGGTTATTACAAATGTAAGTCATGTGAAGGTTTATATGTCCTGATCTGACAGGATTGTTATTACACATGTAAGTCATGTGAAAGTTTATATGTCCTGATCTGACAGGGTGGTTATTACAAATATAGTCATGTGAAGGTTTATATGTCCCGATCTGACAGGATGGTTATTACATATGTAAGTCATGTGAGGGTTTATATGTCCTGATCTGACAGGATGGTTATTACACATGTAAGTCATGTGAAGGTTTATATGTCCCGATCTGACAGGACGGTTATTACACATGTAAGTCATTTTAAGGTTTATATGTCCTGATATGACAGGATCGTTATTACAAATATAGTCATGTGAAGGTTTATATGTCTTGATCTGACAGGATGGTTATTACAAATGTAAGTCATGTGAAGGTTTATATGTCCTGATCTGACAGGATGGTTATTACACATGTAAGTCATGTGAAGGTTTATATGTCCTGATCTGACAGGGTGGTTATTAAAAATATAGTCATGTGAAGGTTTATATGTCCTGATCTGACAGGATGGTTATTACAAATGTAAGTCATGTGAAGGATTATATGTCCCGATCTGAAAGGATGGTTATTACAAATGTAAGTCATGTGAAGGTTTATGTGTGCTGATGTGACAGGATGGTTATTACACATTTAAGTCGTGTGAAGGTTTATATGTCCCGATCTGACAGGATGGTTATTACACATGTAAGTCATGTGAAGGTTTATATGTCCTGATCTGAGAGGATGATTATTACAAATGTAAGTCATATGAAGGTTTATATGTCCTGATCTGACAGGATGGTTATTACACATGTAAGTCGTGTGAAGGTTTATATGTCCCGATCTGACAGGATAGTTATTACAAATGCAAGTCATGTGAAGGTTTATATGTCCTGATCTGACAGGATGGTTATTACACATGTAAGTCATGTGAAGGTTTAAATGTCCTGATCTGACAGGATGGTTATTGCAAATAAAGTCATGTGAAGGTTTATATGTCCTGATCTGACAGGATGGTTATTACAAATGTAAGTCATGTGAAGGTTTATATGTCCCAATCTGACAGGATGGTTATTGCAAATGTAGTAATGCGAAGGTTTATATGTCCTGACCTGACAGGATGGTTATTACAAATGTTAGTCATGTGAAGGTTTATATGTCCTGATCTGACAGAGTGGTTATTGCAAATGTAAGTCATGTGAAGGTTTATATGTCCTGATCTGACAGGATGGTTATTACAAATGTAGTAATGTGAAGGTTTATATGTCCTGATCTGACAGGATGGTTATTACAAATGTTAGTCATGTGAAGGTTTATATGTCCTGATCTGACAGGATGGTTATTACAAATGTAAGTCATGTGAAGGTTTATATGTCCTGATCTGACAGGATGGTTATTACAAATGTAAGTCTTGTGAAGGTTTATATGTCCTGATCTGACAGGATGGTTATTACACATGTAAGTCATGTGAAGGTTTAAATGTCCTGATCTGACAGGGTGGTTATTACAAATATTGTCATGTGAAGGTTTATATGTCCTGATCTGACAGGATGGTTATTACAAATGTAAGTCATGTGAAGGTTTATATATCCTGATCTGACAGGATGGTTATTGCACATGTAGTAATGTGAAGGTTTATATGTCCAGATCTGACAGGATGGTTATTACAAATGTAAGTCATGTGAAGGTTTATATTTCCTGATCTGACAGGATGGTTATTGCACATGTAGTAATGTGAAGGTTTATATGTCCTGATCTGACAGGATGGTTATTACAAATGTAAGTCATGTGAAGGTTTATATTTCCTTCTATGACGGGATGGTTAATGCACATGTAGTAATGTGAAGGTTTATATGTACTGATCTGACAGGATGGTTATTACAAATGTAAGTCATGTGAAGGTTTATATGTCCTGATCTGACAGGATGGTTATTACACATGTAAGTCATGTGAAGGTTTATATGTCCTGATCTGACAGGGTGGTTATTAAAAATATAGTCATGTGAAGGTTTATATGTCCTGATCTGACAGGATGGTTATTACAAATGTAAGTCATGTGAAGGATTATATGTCGCGATCTGAAAGGATGGTTATTACAAATGTAAGTCATGTGAAGGTTTATGTGTGCTGATGTGACAGGATGGTTATTACACATGTAAGTCGTGTGAAGGTTTATATGTCCCGATCTGACAAGATGGTTATTACACATGTAAGTCATGTGAAGGTTTATATGTCCTGATCTGAGAGGATGATTATTACAAATGTAAGTCTTGTGAAGGTTTATATGTCCTGATCTGACAGGATGGTTATTACACATGTAAGTCGTATGAAGGTTTATATGTCCCGATCTGACAGGATGGTTATTACAAATGCAAGTCATGTGAACGTTTATATGTCCTGATCTGACAGGAAGGTTATTACAAATGTAAGTCATGTGAAGGTTTATATGTCCTGATCTCACAGGATGGTTATTACATTGTAAGTCGTGTGAAGGTTTATATGTCCTGATCTGAATGGATGGTTATTACAAATGTAGGAATTTGAAGTTTTATATGTCCTGATCTAACAGGATGGTTATTACAAATGTTAGTCATGTGAAGGTTTATATGTCCTGATCTGACAGGATGGTTATTGCAAATGTAGTAATGTGAAGGTTTATATGTCCTGATCTGACAGGATGGTTATTACAAATGTTAGTCATGTGAAGGTTTATATGTCCTGATCTGACAGGATTGTTATTGCAAATGTAAGTCATGTGAAGGTTTATATGTCCTGATCTGACAGGATGGTTATTACAAATGTAGTAATGTGAAGGTTTATATGTCCTGATCTGACAGGATGGTTATTACAAATGTTAGTCATGTGAAGGTTTATATGTCCTGATCTGACAGGATGGTTATTGCAAATGTAGTAATGTGAAGGTTTATATGTCCCGATCTGACAGGATGGTTATTACAAATGTAAGTCATGTGAAGGTTTATATGTCCTGATCTGACAGGATGGTTATTACACATGTAAGTCGTGTGAAGGTTTATATGTCCTGATCTGACAGGATGGTTATTACACATGTAAGTCATGTGAAGGTTTAAATGTCCTGATCTGACAGGGTGGTTATTACAAATATTGTCATGTGAAGGTTTATATGTCCTGATCTGACAGGATGGTTATTACAAATGTAAGTCATGTGAAGGTTTATATGTCCTGATCTGACAGGATGGTTATTACAAATGTTAGTCATGTGAAGGTTTATATGTCCTGATCTGACAGGATGGTTATTGCAAATGTAGCAATGTGAAGGTTTATATGTCCTGATCTGACAGGATGGTTATTACGAATGCAAGTCATGTGAAGGTTTATATGTCCTGATCTGACAGGATGGTTATTACACATGTAAGTCATGTGAAGGTTTAAATATCCTGATCTGACAGGGTGGTTATTACAAATATAGTCATGTGAAGGTTTATATGTCCTGATCTGACAGGATGGTTATTACAAATGTAAGTCGTATGAAGGTTTATATGTCCCGATCTGACAGGATGGTTATTACAAATGCAAGTCATGTGAACGTTTATATGTCCTGATCTGACAGGAAGGTTATTACAAATGTAAGTCATGTGAAGGTTTATATGTCCTGATCTCACAGGATGGTTATTACATTGTAAGTCGTGTGAAGGTTTATATGTCCTGATCTGAATGGATGGTTATTACAAATGAGGGATTTGAAGTTTTATATGTCCTGATCTAACAGGATGGTTATTACAAATGTTAGTCATGTGAAGGTTTATATGTCCTGATCTGACAGGATGGTTATTGCAAATGTAGTAATGTGAAGGTTTATATGTCCTGATCTGACAGGATGGTTATTACAAATGTTAGTCATGTGAAGGTTTATATGTCCTGATCTGACAGGATTGTTATTGCAAATGTAAGTCATGTGAAGGTTTATATGTCCTGATCTGACAGGATGGTTATTACAAATGTATTAATGTGAAGGTTTATATGTCCTGATCTGACAGGATGGTTATTACAAATGTTAGTCATGTGAAGGTTTATATGTCCTGATCTGACAGGATGGTTATTGCAAATGTAGTAATGTGAAGGTTTATATGTCCTGATCTGACAGGATGGTTATTACGAATGCAAGTCATGTGAAGGTTTATATGTCCTGATCTGACAGGATGGTTATTACACATGTAAGTCATGTGAAGGTTTAAATATCCTGATCTGACAGGGTGGTTATTACAAATATAGTCATGTGAAGGTTTATATGTCCTGATCTGACAGGATGGTTATTACAAATGTAAGTCATGTGAAGGTTTATATGTCCCGATCTGACAGGATGGTTATTACAAATGTAAGTCATGTGAAGGTTTATATGTCCTGATCTGACAGGATGGTTATTACACATGTAAGTCGTGTGAAGGTTTATATGTCCTGATCTGACAGGATGGTTATTACACATGTAAGTCATGTGAAGGTTTAAATGTCCTGATCTGACAGGGTGGTTATTACAAATATTGTCATGTGAAGGTTTATATGTCCTGATCTGACAGGATGGTTATTACAAATGTAAGTCATGTGAAGGTTTACATTTCCTGATCTGACAGGATGGTTATTGCACATGTAGTAATGTGAAGGTTTATATGTCCTGATCTGACAGGATGGTTATTACAAATGTAAGTCATGTGAAGGTTTATATTTCCTGATCTGACAGGATGGTTATTGCACATGTAGTAATGTGAAGGTTTATATGTCCTGATCTGACAGGATGGTTATTACAAATGAAAGTCATGTGAAGGTTTATATTTCCTGATCTGACAGGATGGTTATTGCACATGTAGTAATGTGAAGGTTTATATGTCCTGATCTGACAGGATGGTTATTACAAATGTAAGTCATGTGAAGGTTTATATGTCCTGATCTGACAGGATGGTTATTACACATGTAAGTCATGTGAAAGTTTATATGTCCTGATCTGACAGGGTGGTTATTACAAATATAGTCATGTGAAGGTTTATATGTCCCGATCTGACAGGATGGTTATTACACATGTAAGTCATGTGAAGGTTTATATGTCCTGATCTGACAGGATGGTTATTACACATGTAAGTCGTGTGAAGGTTTATATGTCCTGATCTGACAGGATGGTTATTACACATGTAAGTCATGTGAAGGTTTAAATGTCCTGATCTGACAGGATGGTTATTACAAATGTAAGTCTTGTGAAGGTTTATATGTCCTGATCTGACAGGATGGTTATTACAAATGTAAGTCATGTGAAGGATTATATGTCGCGATCTGAAAGGATGGTTATTACAAATGTAAGTCATGTGAAGGTTTATGTGTGCTGATGTGACAGGATGGTTATTACACATGTAAGTCGTGTGAAGGTTTATATGTCCCGATCTGACAAGATGGTTATTACACATGTAAGTCATGTGAAGGTTTATATGTCCTGATCTGAGAGGATGATTATTACAAATGTAAGTCTTGTGAAGGTTTATATGTCCTGATCTGACAGGATGGTTATTACACATGTAAGTCGTATGAAGGTTTATATGTCCCGATCTGACAGGATGGTTATTACAAATGCAAGTCATGTGAACGTTTATATGTCCTGATCTGACAGGAAGGTTATTACAAATGTAAGTCATGTGAAGGTTTATATGTCCTGATCTCACAGGATGGTTATTACATTGTAAGTCGTGTGAAGGTTTATATGTCCTGATCTGAATGGATGGTTATTACAAATGTAGGAATTTGAAGTTTTATATGTCCTGATCTAACAGGATGGTTATTACAAATGTTAGTCATGTGAAGGTTTATATGTCCTGATCTGACAGGATGGTTATTGCAAATGTAGTAATGTGAAGGTTTATATGTCCTGATCTGACAGGATGGTTATTACAAATGTTAGTCATGTGAAGGTTTATATGTCCTGAACTGACAGGATTGTTATTGCAAATGTAAGTCATGTGAAGGTTTATATGTCCTGATCTGACAGGATGGTTATTACAAATGTAGTAATGTGAAGGTTTATATGTCCTGATCTGACAGGATGGTTATTACAAATGTTAGTCATGTGAAGGTTTATATGTCCTGATCTGACAGGATGGTTATTGCAAATGTAGTAATGTGAAGGTTTATATGTCCTGATCTGACAGGATGGTTATTACGAATGCAAGTCATGTGAAGGTTTATATGTCCTGATCTGACAGGATGGTTATTACACATGTAAGTCATGTGAAGGTTTAAATATCCTGATCTGACAGGGTGGTTATTACAAATATAGTCATGTGAAGGTTTATATGTCCTGATCTGACAGGATGGTTATTACAAATGTAAGTCGTATGAAGGTTTATATGTCCCGATCTGACAGGATGGTTATTACAAATGCAAGTCATGTGAACGTTTATATGTCCTGATCTGACAGGAAGGTTATTACAAATGTAAGTCATGTGAAGGTTTATATGTCCTGATCTCACAGGATGGTTATTACATTGTAAGTCGTGTGAAGGTTTATATGTCCTGATCTGAATGGATGGTTATTACAAATGTAGGAATTTGAAGTTTTATATGTCCTGATCTAACAGGATGGTTATTACAAATGTTAGTCATGTGAAGGTTTATATGTCCTGATCTGACAGGATGGTTATTGCAAATGTAGTAATGTGAAGGTTTATATGTCCTGATCTGACAGGATGGTTATTACAAATGTTAGTCATGTGAAGGTTTATATGTCCTGATCTGACAGGATTGTTATTGCAAATGTAAGTCATGTGAAGGTTTATATGTCCTGATCTGACAGGATGGTTATTACAAATGTAGTAATGTGAAGGTTTACATTTCCTGATCTGACAGGATGGTTATTGCACATGTAGTAATGTGAAGGTTTATATGTCCTGATCTGACAGGATGGTTATTACAAATGTAAGTCATGTGAAGGTTTATATTTCCTGATCTGACAGGATGGTTATTGCACATGTAGTAATGTGAAGGTTTATATGTCCTGATGTGACAGGATGGTTATTACAAATGAAAGTCATGTGAAGGTTTATATTTCCTGATCTGACAGGATGGTTATTGCACATGTAGTAATGTGAAGGTTTATATGTCCTGATCTGACAGGATGGTTATTACAAATGTAAGTCATGTGAAGGTTTATATGTCCTGATCTGACAGGATGGTTATTACACATGTAAGTCATGTGAAAGTTTATATGTCCTGATCTGACAGGGTGGTTATTACAAATATAGTCATGTGAAGGTTTATATGTCCCGATCTGACAGGATGGTTATTACACATGTAAGTCATGTGAAGGTTTATATGTCCTGATCTGACAGGATGGTTATTACACATGTAAGTCATGTGAAGGTTTATATGTCCCGATCTGACAGGTTGGTTACTACACAAGTAAGTCATGTTAAGGTTTATATGTCCTGATCTGACAGGGTGGTTATTACAAATATAGAAATGTGAAGGTTTATATGTCCTGATCTGACAGGATGGTTATTACAAATGTAAGTCATGTGAAGGTTTATATGTCCTGATCTGACAGGATGGTTATTACACATGTAAGTCATGTGAAGGTTTATATGTCCTGATCTGACAGGGTGGTTATTAAAAATATAGTCATGTGAAGGTTTATATGTCCTGATCTGACAGGAAGGTTATTACAAATGTAAGTCATGTGAAGGATTATATGTCCCGATCTGAAAGGATGGTTATTACAAATGTAAGTCATGTGAAGGTTTATGTGTGCTGATGTAACAGGATGGTTATTACACACGAAGTCGTGTGAAGGTTTATATGTCCCGATCTGACAGGATGGTTATTACACATGTAAGTCATGTTAAGGTTTATATGTCCTGATCTGAGAGGATGATTATTACAAATGTAAGTCATGTGAAGGTTTATATGTCCTGATCTGACAGGATGGTTATTACACATGTAAGTCGTGTGAAGGTTTATATGTCCCGATCTGACAGGATGGTTATTACACAAGTAAGTCATGTGAAGGTTTATATGTCCTGATCTGACAGGGTGGTTATTCCACATGTATGTCGTGTGAAGGTTTACATGTCCTGATCTGACAGGATGGTTGTTACACATGTAAGTAATGTGAAGGTTTATATGTCCTGATCTGACAGGGTGGTTATTCCACATGTATGTCGTGTGAAGGTTTACATGTCCTGATCTGACAGGATGGTTTTTACAAATGTAAGTCATGTGAAGGTTTATATTTCCTGGTCTGACAGGATGGTTATTACAAATGCAAGTCATGTGAAGGTTTATATGTCCTGATCTGATAGGGTGGTTATTCCACATGTATATCGTGTGAAGGTTTATATGTCCTGATCTGACAGGATGGTTATTACACATGTAAGTCATGTGAAGGTTTGTATGTCCTGATCTGACAGGATGGTTATTACACATGTAAGTCGTGTGAAGGTTTATATGTCCTGATCTGACAAGATGGTTATTACAAATGCAAGTCATGTGAAGGTTTATATGTCCTGATCTGACAGGATGGTTATTACAAATGTAAGTCATGTGAAGGTTTATATGTCCTGATCTGACAGGATGGTTATTACATTGTAAGTCGTGTGAAGGTTTATATGTCCTAATCTGAATGGATGGTTATCACAAATGTAGGAATTTGAAGTTTTATATGTCCTGATCTAACAGGATGGTTATTACAAATGTTAGTCATGTGAAGGTTTATATGTCCTGATCTGACAGGATGGTTATTGCAAATGTAGTAATGTGAAGGTTTATATGTCCTGATCTGAAAGGATGGTTATTACAAATGTTAGTCATGTGAAGGTTTATATGTCCTGATCTGACAGGATGGTTATTGCAAATGTAAGTCATGTGAAGGTTTATATGTCCTGATCTGACAGGATGGTTATTACAAATGTAGTAATGTGAAGGTTTATATGTCCTGATCTGACAGGATGGTTATTACAAATGTTAGTCATGTGAAGGTTTATATGTCCTGATCTGACAGGATGGTTATTGCAAATGTAGTAATGTGAAGGTTTATATGTCCCGATCTGAAAGGATGGTTATTACAAATGTAAGTCATGTGAAGGTTTATGTGTGCTGATGTGACAGGATGGTTATTACACATGTAAGTCGTGTGAAGGTTTATATGTATCGATCTGACAGGATGGTTATTACCCATGTAAGTCATGTGAAGGTTTATATGTCCTGATCTGAGAGGATGATTATTACAAATGTAAGTCATGTGAAGGTTTATATGTCCTGATCTGACAGGATGGTTATTACACATGTAAGTCGTGTGAAGGTTTATATGTCCTGATCTGACAGGGTGGTTATTAAAAATATAGTCATGTGAAGGTTTATATGTCCTGATCTGACAGGATGGTTATTACAAATGTAAGTCATGTGAAGGATTATATGTCGCGATCTGAAAGGATGGTTATTACAAATGTAAGTCATGTGAAGGTTTATGTGTGCTGATGTGACAGGATGGTTATTACACATGTAAGTCGTGTGAAGGTTTATATGTCCCGATCTGACAAGATGGTTATTACACATGTAAGTCATGTGAAGGTTTATATGTCCTGATCTGAGAGGATGATTATTACAAATGTAAGTCTTGTGAAGGTTTATATGTCCTGATCTGACAGGATGGTTATTACATATGTAAGTCGTATGAAGGTTTATATGTCCCGATTGACAGGATGGTTATTACAAATGCAAGTCATGTGAACGTTTATATGTCCTGATCTGACAGGAAGGTTATTACAAATGTAAGTCATGTGAAGGTTTATATGTCCTGATCTGACAGGATGGTTATTACACATGTAAGTCATGTTAAGGTTTATATGTCCTGATCTGAGAGGATGATTATTACAAATGTAAGTCATGTGAAGGTTTATATGTCCTGATCTGACAGGATGGTTATTACACATGTAAGTCGTGTGAAGGTTTATATGTCCCGATCTGACAGGATGGTTATTACACAAGTAAGTCATGTGAAGGTTTATATGTCCTGATCTGACAGGGTGGTTATTCCACATGTATGTCGTGTGAAGGTTTACATGTCCTGATCTGACAGGATGGTTGTTACACATGTAAGTAATGTGAAGGTTTATATGTCCTGATCTGACAGGGTGGTTATTCCACATGTATGTCGTGTGAAGGTTTACATGTCCTGATCTGACAGGATGGTTTTTACAAATGTAAGTCATGTGAAGGTTTATATTTCCTGGTCTGACAGGATGGTTATTACAAATGCAAGTCATGTGAAGGTTTATATGTCCTGATCTGACAGGGTGGTTATTCCACATGTATATCGTGTGAAGGTTTATATGTCCTGATCTGACAGGATGGTTATTACACATGTAAGTCATGTGAAGGTTTGTATGTCCTGATCTGACAGGATGGTTATTACACATGTAAGTCGTGTGAAGGTTTATATGTCCTGATCTGACAAGATGGTTATTACAAATGCAAGTCATGTGAAGGTTTATATGTCCTGATCTGACAGGATGGTTATTACAAATGTAAGTCATGTGAAGGTTTATATGTCCTGATCTGACAGGATGGTTATTACATTGTAAGTCGTGTGAAGGTTTATATGTCCTGATCTGAATGGATGGTTATCACAAATGTAGGAATTTGAAGTTTTATATGTCCTGATCTAACAGGATGGTTATTACAAATGTTAGTCATGTGAAGGTTTATATGTCCTGATCTGACAGGATGGTTATTGCAAATGTAGTAATGTGAAGGTTTATATGTCCTGATCTGAAAGGATGGTTATTACAAATGTTAGTCATGTGAAGGTTTATATGTCCTGATCTGACAGGATGGTTATTGCAAATGTAAGTCATGTGAAGGTTTATATGTCCTGATCTGACAGGATGGTTATTACAAATGTAGTAATGTGAAGGTTTATATGTCCTGATCTGACAGGATGGTTATTACAAATGTTAGTCATGTGAAGGTTTATATGTCCTGATCTGACAGGATGGTTATTGCAAATGTAGTAATGTGAAGGTTTATATGTCCCGATCTGAAAGGATGGTTATTACAAATGTAAGTCATGTGAAGGTTTATGTGTGCTGATGTGACAGGATGGTTATTACACATGTAAGTCGTGTGAAGGTTTATATGTCCCGATTGACAGGATGGTTATTACAAATGCAAGTCATGTGAACGTTTATATGTCCTGATCTGACAGGAAGGTTATTACAAATGTAAGTCATGTTAAGGTTTATATGTCCTGATCTGAGAGGATGATTATTACAAATGTAAGTCATGTGAAGGTTTATATGTCCTGATCTGACAGGATGGTTATTACACATGTAAGTCGTGTGAAGGTTTATATGTCCCGATCTGACAGGATGGTTATTACACAAGTAAGTCATGTGAAGGTTTATATGTCCTGATCTGACAGGGTGGTTATTCCACATGTATGTCGTGTGAAGGTTTACATGTCCTGATCTGACAGGATGGTTGTTACACATGTAAGTAATGTGAAGGTTTATATGTCCTGATCTGACAGGGTGGTTATTCCACATGTATGTCGTGTGAAGGTTTACATGTCCTGATCTGACAGGATGGTTTTTACAAATGTAAGTCATGTGAAGGTTTATATTTCCTGGTCTGACAGGATGGTTATTACAAATGCAAGTCATGTGAAGGTTTATATGTCCTGATCTGACAGGGTGGTTATTCCACATGTATATCGTGTGAAGGTTTATATGTCCTGATCTGACAGGATGGTTATTACACATGTAAGTCATGTGAAGGTTTGTATGTCCTGATCTGACAGGATGGTTATTACACATGTAAGTCGTGTGAAGGTTTATATGTCCTGATCTGACAAGATGGTTATTACAAATGCAAGTCATGTGAAGGTTTATATGTCCTGATCTGACAGGATGGTTATTACAAATGTAAGTCATGTGAAGGTTTATATGTCCTGATCTGACAGGATGGTTATTACATTGTAAGTCGTGTGAAGGTTTATATGTCCTGATCTGAATGGATGGTTATCACAAATGTAGGAATTTGAAGTTTTATATGTCCTGATCTAACAGGATGGTTATTACAAATGTTAGTCATGTGAAGGTTTATATGTCCTGATCTGACAGGATGGTTATTGCAAATGTAGTAATGTGAAGGTTTATATGTCCTGATCTGAAAGGATGGTTATTACAAATGTAAGTCATGTGAAGGTTTATATGTCCTGATCTGACAGGATGGTTATTGCAAATGTAAGTCATGTGAAGGTTTATATGTCCTGATCTGACAGGATGGTTATTACAAATGTAGTAATGTGAAGGTTTATATGTCCTGATCTGACAGGATGGTTATTACAAATGTTAGTCATGTGAAGGTTTATATGTCCTGATCTGACAGGATGGTTATTGCAAATGTAGTAATGTGAAGGTTTATATGTCCCGATCTGAAAGGATGGTTATTACAAATGTAAGTCATGTGAAGGTTTATGTGTGCTGATGTGACAGGATGGTTATTACACATGTAAGTCGTGTGAAGGTTTATATGTCCCGATCTGACAGGATGGTTATTACACATGTAAGTCATGTGAAGGTTTATATGTCCTGATCTGAGAGGATGATTATTACAAATGTAAGTCATGTGAAGGTTTATATGTCCTGATCTGACAGGATGGTTATTACACATGTAAGTCGTGTGAAGGTTTATATGTCCTGATCTGACAGGGTGGTTATTAAAAATATAGTCATGTGAAGGTTTATATGTCCTGATCTGACAGGATGGTTATTACAAATGTAAGTCATGTGAAGGATTATATGTCGCGATCTGAAAGGATGGTTATTACAAATGTAAGTCATGTGAAGGTTTATATGTCCTGATCTGACAGGATGGTTATTACACATGTAAGTCATGTGAAGGTTTATATGTCCTGATCTGACAGGGTGGTTATTAAAAATATAGTCATGTGAAGGTTTATATGTCCTGATCTGACAGGATGGTTATTACAAATGTAAGTCATGTGAAGGATTATATGTCCCGATCTGAAAGGATGGTTATTACAAATGTAAGTCATGTGAAGGTTTATGTGTGCTGATGTGACAGGATGGTTATTACACATGTAAGTCGTGTGAAGGTTTATATGTCCCGATCTGACAGGATGGTTATTACACATGTAAGTCATGTGAAGGTTTATATGTCCTGATCTGAGAGGATGATTATTACAAATGTAAGTCATGTGAAGGTTTATATGTCCTGATCTGACTGGATGGTTATTACACATGTAAGTCGTGTGAAGGTTTATATTTCCTGGTCTGACAGGATGGTTATTACAAATGCAAGTCATGTGAAGGTTTATATGTCCTGATCTGACAGGGTGGTTATTCCACATGTATATCGTGTGAAGGTTTATATGTCCTGATCTGACAGGATGGTTATTACACATGTTAGTCATGTGAAGGTTTGTATGTCCTGATCTGACAGGATGGTTATTACACATGTAAGTCGTGTGAAGGTTTATATGTCCTGATCTGACAAGATGGTTATTACAAATGCAAGTCATGTGAAGGTTTATATGTCCTGATCTGACAGGATGGTTATTACAAATGTAAGTCATGTGAAGGTTTATATGTCCTGATCTGACAGGATGGTTATTACATTGTAAGTCGTGTGAAGGTTTATATGTCCTGATCTGAATGGATGGTTATCACAAATGTAGGAATTTGAAGTTTTATATGTCCTGATCTAACAGGATGGTTATTACAAATGTTAGTCATGTGAAGGTTTATATGTCCTAATCTGACAGGATGGTTATTGCAAATGTAGTAATGTGAAGGTTTATATGTCCTGATCTGAAAGGATGGTTATTACAAATGTTAGTCATGTGAAGGTTTATATGTCCTGATCTGACAGGATGGTTATTGCAAATGTAAGTCATGTGAAGGTTTATATGTCCTGATCTGACAGGATGGTTATTACAAATGTAGTAATGTGAAGGTTTATATGTCCTGATCTGACAGGATGGTTATTACAAATGTTAGTCATGTGAAGGTTTATATGTCCTGATCTGACAGGATGGTTATTGCAAATGTAGTAATGTGAAGGTTTATATGTCCCGATCTGAAAGGATGGTTATTACAAATGTAAGTCATGTGAAGGTTTATGTGTGCTGATGTGACAGGATGGTTATTACACATGTAAGTCGTGTGAAGGTTTATATGTCCCGATCTGACAGGATGGTTATTACACATGTAAGTCATGTGAAGGTTTATATGTCCTGATCTGAGAGGATGATTATTACAAATGTAAGTCATGTGAAGGTTTATATGTCCTGATCTGACAGGATGGTTATTACACATGTAAGTCGTGTGAAGGTTTATATGTCCTGATCTGACAGGGTGGTTATTAAAAATATAGTCATGTGAAGGTTTATATGTCCTGATCTGACAGGATGGTTATTACAAATGTAAGTCATGTGAAGGATTATATGTCGCGATCTGAAAGGATGGTTATTACAAATGTAAGTCATGTGAAGGTTTATATGTCCTGATCTGACAGGATGGTTATTACACATGTAAGTCATGTGAAGGTTTATATGTCCTGATCTGACAGGGTGGTTATTAAAAATATAGTCATGTGAAGGTTTATATGTCCTGATCTGACAGGATGGTTATTACAAATGTAAGTCATGTGAAGGATTATATGTCCCGATCTGAAAGGATGGTTATTACAAATGTAAGTCATGTGAAGGTTTATGTGTGCTGATGTGACAGGATGGTTATTACACATGTAAGTCGTGTGAAGGTTTATATGTCCCGATCTGACAGGATGGTTATTACACATGTAAGTCATGTGAAGGTTTATATGTCCTGATCTGAGAGGATGATTATTACAAATGTAAGTCATGTGAAGGTTTATATGTCCTGATCTGACAGGATGGTTATTACACATGTAAGTCGTGTGAAGGTTTATATGTCCTGATCTGACAGGGTGGTTATTAAAAATATAGTCATGTGAAGGTTTATATGTCCTGATCTGACAGGATGGTTATTACAAATGTAAGTCATGTGAAGGATTATATGTCGCGATCTGAAAGGATGGTTATTACAAATGTAAGTCATGTGAAGGTTTATGTGTGCTGATGTGACAGGATGGTTATTACACATGTAAGTCGTGTGAAGGTTTATATGTCCCGATCTGACAAGATGGTTATTACACATGTAAGTCATGTGAAGGTTTATATGTCCTGATCTGAGAGGATGATTATTACAAATGTAAGTCTTGTGAAGGTTTATATGTCCTGATCTGACAGGATGGTTATTACACATGTAAGTCGTATGAAGGTTTATATGTCCCGATTGACAGGATGGTTATTACAAATGCAAGTCATGTGAACGTTTATATGTCCTGATCTGACAGGAAGGTTATTACAAATGTAAGTCATGTGAAGGTTTATATGTCCTGATCTGACAGGATGGTTATTACACATGTAAGTCATGTTAAGGTTTATATGTCCTGATCTGAGAGGATGATTATTACAAATGTAAGTCATGTGAAGGTTTATATGTCCTGATCTGACAGGATGGTTATTACACATGTAAGTCGTGTGAAGGTTTATATGTCCCGATCTGACAGGATGGTTATTACACAAGTAAGTCATGTGAAGGTTTATATGTCCTGATCTGACAGGGTGGTTATTCCACATGTATGTCGTGTGAAGGTTTACATGTCCTGATCTGACAGGATGGTTGTTACACATGTAAGTAATGTGAAGGTTTATATGTCCTGATCTGACAGGGTGGTTATTCCACATGTATGTCGTGTGAAGGTTTACATGTCCTGATCTGACAGGATGGTTTTTACAAATGTAAGTCATATGAAGGTTTATATTTCCTGGTCTGACAGGATGGTTATTACAAATGCAAGTCATGTGAAGGTTTATATGTCCTGATCTGACAGGGTGGTTATTCCACATGTATATCGTGTGAAGGTTTATATGTCCTGATCTGACAGGATGGTTATTACACATGTAAGTCATGTGAAGGTTTGTATGTCCTGATCTGACAGGATGGTTATTACACATGTAAGTCGTGTGAAGGTTTATATGTCCTGATCTGACAAGATGGTTATTACAAATGCAAGTCATGTGAAGGTTTATATGTCCTGATCTGACAGGATGGTTATTACAAATGTAAGTCATGTGAAGGTTTATATGTCCTGATCTGACAGGATGGTTATTACATTGTAAGTCGTGTGAAGGTTTATATGTCCTGATCTGAATGGATGGTTATCACAAATGTAGGAATTTGAAGTTTTATATGTCCTGATCTAACAGGATGGTTATTACAAATGTTAGTCATGTGAAGGTTTATATGTCCTGATCTGACAGGATGGTTATTGCAAATGTAGTAATGTGAAGGTTTATATGTCCTGATCTGAAAGGATGGTTATTACAAATGTTAGTCATGTGAAGGTTTATATGTCCTGATCTGACAGGATGGTTATTGCAAATATAAGTCATGTGAAGGTTTATATGTCCTGATCTGACAGGATGGTTATTACAAATGTAGTAATGTGAAGGTTTATATGTCCTGATCTGACAGGATGGTTATTACAAATGTTAGTCATGTGAAGGTTTATATGTCCTGATCTGACAGGATGGTTATTGCAAATGTAGTAATGTGAAGGTTTATATGTCCCGATCTGAAAGGATGGTTATTACAAATGTAAGTCATGTGAAGGTTTAAATGTCCTGATCTGACAGGGTGGTTATTACAAATATTGTCATGTGAAGGTTTATATGTCCTGATCTGACAGGATGGTTATTACAAATGTAAGTCATGTGAAGGTTTACATTTCCTGATCTGACAGGATGGTTATTGCACATGTAGTAATGTGAAGGTTTATATGTCCTGATCTGACAGGATGGTTATTACAAATGTAAGTCATGTGAAGGTTTATATTTCCCGATCTGACAGGATGGTTATTGCACATGTAGTAATGTGAAGGTTTATATGTCCTGATCTGACAGGATGGTTATTACAAATGAAAGTCATGTGAAGGTTTATATTTCCTGATCTGACAGGATGGTTATTGCACATGTAGTAATGTGAAGTTTTATATGTCCTGATCTGACAGGATGGTTATTACAAATGTAAGTCATGTGAAGGTTTATATGTCCTGATCTGACAGGATGGTTATTACACATGTAAGTCATGTGAAAGTTTATATGTCCTGATCTGACAGGGTGGTTATTACAAATATAGTCATGTGAAGGTTTATATGTCCCGATCTGACAGGATAGTTATTACACATGTAAGTCATGTGAAGGTTTATATGTCCTGATCTGACAGGATGGTTATTACACATGTAAGTCATGTGAAGGTTTATATGTCCCGATCTGACAAGATGGTTATTACACAAGTAAGTCATGTTAAGGTTTATATGTCCTGATCTGACAGGGTGGTTATTACAAATATAGTCATGTGAAGGTTTATATGTCCTGATCTGACAGGATGGTTATTACAAATGTAAGTCATGTGAAGGTTTATATGTCCTGATCTGACAGGATGGTTGTTACACATGTAAGTCATGTGAAGGTTTATATGTCCTGATCTGAGAGGATGATTATTACAAATGTAAGTCATGTGAAGGTTTATATGTCCTGATCTGACAGGATGGTTATTACACATGTAAGTCGTGTGAAGGTTTATATGTCCTGATCTGACAGGGTGGTTATTAAAAATATAGTCATGTGAAGGTTTATATGTCCTGATCTGACAGGATGGTTATTACAAATGTAAGTCATGTGAAGGATTATATGTCGCGATCTGAAAGGATGGTTATTACAAATGTAAGTCATGTGAAGGTTTATGTGTGCTGATGTGACAGGATGGTTATTACACATGTAAGTCGTGTGAAGGTTTATATGTCCCGATCTGACAAGATGGTTATTACTTATGTAAGTCATGTGAAGGTTTATATGTCCTGATCTGAGAGGATGATTATTACAAATGTAAGTCTTGTGAAGGTTTATATGTCCTGATCTGACAGGATGGTTATTACACATGTAAGTCGTATGAAGGTTTATATGTCCCGATTGACAGGATGGTTATTACAAATGCAAGTCATGTGAACGTTTATATGTCCTGATCTGACAGGAAGGTTATTACAAATGTAAGTCATGTGAAGGTTTATATGTCCTGATCTGACAGGATGGTTATTACATTGTAAGTCGTGTGAAGGTTTATATGTCCTGATCTGACAGGATGGTTATTACACATGTAAGTCATGTGAAGGTTTAAATGTCCTGATCTGACAGGGTGGTTATTACAAATATTGTCATGTGAAGGTTTATATGTCCTGATCTGACAGGATGGTTATTGCACATGTAGTAATGTGAAGGTTTATATGTCCTGATCTGACAGGATGGTTATTACAAATGTAAATCATGTGAAGGTTTATATTTCCTGATCTGACAGGATGGTTATTGCACATGTAGTAATGTGAAGGTTTATATGTCCTGATCTGACAGGATGGTTATTACAAATGAAAGTCATGTGAAGGTTTATATTTCCTGATCTGACAGGATGGTTATTGCACATGTAGTAATGTGAAGGTTTATATGTCCTGATCTGACAGGATGGTTATTACAAATGTAAGTCATGTGAAGGTTTATATGTCCTGATCTGAGAGGATGGTTATTACACATGTAAGTCATGTGAAAGTTTATATGTCCTGATCTGACAGGGTGGTTATTACAAATATAGTCATGTGAAGGTTTATATGTCCCGATCTGACAGGATGGTTATTACACATGTAAGTCATGTGAAGGTTTATATGTCCTGATCTGACAGGATGGTTATTACACATGTAAGTCATGTGAAGGTTTATATGTCCCGATCTGAGAGGATGGTTATTACACAAGTAAGTCATGTTAAGGTTTATATGTCCTGATCTGACAGGGTGGTTATTACAAATATAGTCATGTGAAGGTTTATATGTCCTGATCTGACAGGATGGTTATTACAAATGTAAGTCATGTGAAGGTTTATATGTCCTGATCTGACAGGATGGTTATTACACATGTAAGTCATGTGAAGGTTTATATGTCCTGATCTGACAGGGTGGTTATTAAAAATATAGTCATGTGAAGGTTTATATGTCCTGATCTGACAGGATGGTTATTACAAATGTAAGTCATGTGAAGGATTATATGTCCCGATCTGAAAGGATGGTTATTACAAATGTAAGTCATGTGAAGGTTTATGTGTGCTGATGTGACAGGATGGTTATTACACTTGTAAGTCGTGTGAAGGTTTATATGTCCCGATCTGACAGGATGGTTATTACACATGTAAGTCATGTGAAGGTTTATATGTCCTGATCTGAGAGGATGATTATTACAAATGTAAGTCATGTGAAGGTTTATATGTCCTGATCTGACAGGATGGTTATTACACATGTAAGTCGTGTGAAGGTTTATATGTCCCGATCTGACAGGATGGTTATTACACAAGTAAGTCATGTGAAGGTTTATATGTCCTGATCTGACAGGGTGGTTATTCCACATGTATGTCGTGTGAAGGTTTACATGTCCTGATCTGACAGGATGGTTATTACAAATGTAAGTCATGTGAAGGTTTATGTGTGCTGATGTGACAGGATGGTTATTACACATGTAAGTCGTGTGAAGGTTTATATGTCCCGATCTGACAAGATGGTTATTACACATGTAAGTCATGTGAAGGTTTATATGTCCTGATCTGAGAGGATGATTATTACAAATGTAAGTCTTGTGAAGGTTTATATGTCCTGATCTGACAGGATGGTTATTACACATGTAAGTCGTGTGAAGGTTTATATGTCCCGATTGACAGGATGGTTATTACAAATGCAAGTCATGTGAACGTTTATATGTCCTGATCTGACAGGAAGGTTATTACAAATGTAAGTCATGTGAAGGTTTATATGTCCTGATCTGACAGGATGGTTATTACATTGTAAGTCGTGTGAAGGTTTATATGTCCTGATCTGACAGGATGGTTATTACACATGTAAGTCATGTGAAGGTTTAAATGTCCTGATCTGACAGGGTGGTTATTACAAATATTGTCATGTGAAGGTTTATATGTCCTGATCTGACAGGATGGTTATTACAAATGTAAGTCATGTGAAGGTTTACATTTCCTGATCTGACAGGATGGTTATTGCACATGTAGTAATGTGAAGGTTTATATGTCCTGATCTGACAGGATGGTTATTACAAATGTAAGTCATGTGAAGGTTTATATTTCCCGATCTGACAGGATGGTTATTGCACATGTAGTAATGTGAAGGTTTATATGTCCTGATCTGACAGGATGGTTATTACAAATGAAAGTCATGTGAAGGTTTATATTTCCTGATCTGACAGGATGGTTATTGCACATGTAGTAATGTGAAGGTTTATATGTCCTGATCTGACAGGATGGTTATTACAAATGTAAGTCATGTGAAGGTTCATATGTCCTGATCTGACAGGATGGTTATTACACATGTAAGTCATGTGAAAGTTTATATGTCCTGATCTGACAGGGTGGTTATTACAAATATAGTCATGTGAAGGTTTATATGTCCCGATCTGACAGGATAGTTATTACACATGTAAGTCATGTGAAGGTTTATATGTCCTGATCTGACAGGATGGTTATTACACATGTAAGTAATGTGAAGGTTTATATGTCCCGATCTGAGAAGATGGTTATTACACAAGTAAGTCATGTTAAGGTTTATATGTCCTGATCTGACAGGGTGGTTATTACAAATATAGTCATGTAAAGGTTTATATGTCCTGATCTGACAGGATGGTTATTACAAATGTAAGTCATGTGAAGGTTTATATGTCCTGATCTGACAGGATGGTTGTTACACATGTAAGTCATGTGAAGGTTTATATGTCCTGATCTGAGAGGATGATTATTACAAATGTAAGTCATGTGAAGGTTTATATGTCCTGATCTGACAGGATGGTTATTACACATGTAAGTCGTGTGAAGGTTTATATGTCCTGATCTGACAGGGTGGTTATTAAAAATATAGTCATGTGAAGGTTTATATGTCCTGATCTGACAGGATGGTTATTACAAATGTAAGTCATGTGAAGGATTATATGTCGCGATCTGAAAGGATGGTTATTACAAATGTAAGTCATGTGAAGGTTTATGTGTGCTGATGTGACAGGATGGTTATTACACATGTAAGTCGTGTGAAGGTTTATATGTCCCGATCTGACAAGATGGTTATTACTTATGTAAGTCATGTGAAGGTTTACATGTCCTGATCTGAGAGGATGATTATTACAAATGTAAGTCTTGTGAAGGTTTATATGTCCTGATCTGACAGGATGGTTATTACACATGTAAGTCGTATGAAGGTTTATATGTCCCGATTGACAGGATGGTTATTACAAATGCAAGTCATGTGAACGTTTATATGTCCTGATCTGACAGGAAGGTTATTACAAATGTAAGTCATGTGAAGGTTTATATGTCCTGATCTGACAGGATGGTTATTACATTGTAAGTCGTGTGAAGGTTTATATGTCCTGATCTGACAGGATGGTTATTACACATGTAAGTCATGTGAAGGTTTAAATGTCCTGATCTGACAGGGTGGTTATTACAAATATTGTCATGTGAAGGTTTATATGTCCTGATCTGACAGGATGGTTATTACAAATGTAAGTCATGTGAAGGTTTACATTTCCTGATCTGACAGGATGGTTATTGCACATGTAGTAATGTGAAGGTTTATATGTCCTGATCTGACAGGATGGTTATTACAAATGTAAATCATGTGAAGGTTTATATTTCCTGATCTGACAGGATGGTTATTGCACATGTAGTAATGTGAAGGTTTATATGTCCTGATCTGACAGGATGGTTATTACAAATGAAAGTCATGTGAAGGTTTATATTTCCTGATCGGACAGGATGGTTATTGCACATGTAGTAATGTGAAGGTTTATATGTCCTGATCTGACAGGATGGTTATTACAAATGTAAGTCATGTGAAGGTTTATATGTCCTGATCTGAGAGGATGGTTATTACACATGTAAGTCATGTGAAAGTTTATATGTCCTGATCTGACAGGGTGGTTATTACAAATATAGTCATGTGAAGGTTGATATGTCCCGATCTGACAGGATGGTTATTACACATGTAAGTCATGTGAAGGTTTATATGTCCTGATCTGACAGGATGGTTATTACACATGTAAGTCATGTGAAGGTTTATATGTCCCGATCTGAGAGGATGGTTATTACACAAGTAAGTCATGTTAAGGTTTATATGTCCTGATCTGACAGGGTGGTTATTACAAATATAGTCATGTGAAGGTTTATATGTCCTGATCTGACAGGATGGTTATTACAAATGTAAGTCATGTGAAGGTTTATATGTCCTGATCTGACAGGATGGTTATTACACATGTAAGTCATGTGAAGGTTTATATGTCCTGATCTGACAGGGTGGTTATTAAAAATATAGTCTTGTGAAGGTTTATATGTCCTGATCTGACAGGATGGTTATTACAAATGTAAGTCATGTGAAGGATTATATGTCCCGATCTGAAAGGATGGTTATTACAAATGTAAGTCATGTGAAGGTTTATGTGTGCTGATGTGACAGGATGGTTATTACACTTGTAAGTCGTGTGAAGGTTTATATGTCCCGATCTGACAGGATGGTTATTACACATGTAAGTCATGTGAAGGTTTATATGTCCTGATCTGAGAGGATGATTATTACAAATGTAAGTCATGTGAAGGTTTATATGTCCTGATCTGACAGGATGGTTATTACACATGTAAGTCGTGTGAAGGTTTATATGTCCCGATCTGACAGGATGGTTATTACACAAGTAAGTCATGTGAAGGTTTATATGTCCTGATCTGACAGGGTGGTTATTCCACATGTATGTCGTGTGAAGGTTTACATGTCCTGATCTGACAGGATGGTTGTTACACATGTAAGTAATGTGAAGGTTTATATGTCCTGATCTGACAGGGTGGTTATTCCACATGTATGTCGTGTGAAGGTTTACATGTCCTGATCTGACAGGATGGTTATTGCACATGTAGTAATGTGAAGGTTTATATGTCCTGATCTGACAGGATGGTTATTACAAATGAAAGTCATGTGAAGGTTTGTATTTCCTGATCTGACAGGATGGTTATTGCACATGCAGTAATGTGAAGGTTTATATGTCCTGATCTGACAGGATGGTTATTACAAATGTAAGTCATGTGAAGGTTTATATGTCCTGATCTGACAGGATGGTTATTACACATGTAAGTCATGTGAAAGTTTATATGTCCTGATCTGACAGGGTGGTTATTACAAATATAGTCATGTGAAGGTTTATATGTCCCGATCTGACAGTATGGTTATTACACATGTAAGTCATGTGAAGGTTTATATGTCCTGATCTGACAGGATGGTTATTACACATGTAAGTCATGTGAAGGTTTATATGTCCCGATCTGACAAGATGGTTATTACACAAGTAAGTCATGTTAAGGTTTATATGTCCTGATCTGACAGGGTGGTTATTACAAATATAGTCATGTGAAGGTTTATATGTCCTGATCTGACAGGATGGTTATCACAAATGTAAGTCATGTGAAGGTTTATATGTCCTGATCTGACAGGATGGTTATTACACATGTAAGTCATGTGAAGGTTTATATGTCCTGATCTGACAGGGTGGTTATTAAAAATATAGTCATGTGAAGGTTTATATGTCCTGATCTGACAGGATGGTTATTACAAATGTAAGTCATGTGAAGGATTATATGTCCCGATCTGAAAGGATGGTTATTACAAATGTAAGTCATGTGAAGGTTTATGTGTGCTGATGTGACAGGATGGTTATTACACATGTAAGTCGTGTGAAGGTTTATATGTCCCGATCTGACAGGATGGTTATTACACATGTAAGTCATGTGAAGGTTTATATGTCCTGATCTGAGAGGATGATTATTACAAATGTAAGTCATGTGAAGGTTTATATATCCTGATCTGACAAGATGGTTATTACACATGTAAGTCATGTGAAGGTTTATATGTCCCGATCTGACAGGATGGTTATTACACAAGTAAGTCATGTGAAGGTTTATATGTCCTGATCTGACAGGGTGGTTATTCCACATGTATGTCGTGTGAAGGTTTACATGTCCTGATCTGACAGGATGGTTGTTACACATGTAAGTAATGTGAAGGTTTATATGTCCTGATCTGACAGGGTGGTTATTCCACATGTATGTCGTGTGAAGGTTTACATGTCCTGATCTGACAGGATGGTTTTTACAAATGTAAGTCATGTGAAGGTTTATATTTCCTGGTCTGACAGGATGGTTATTACAAATGCAAGTCATGTGAAGGTTTATATGTCCTGATCTGACAGGGTGGTTATTCCACATGTATATCGTGTGAAGGTTTATATGTCCTGATCTGACAGGATGGTTATTACACATGTAAGTCATGTGAAGGTTTGTATGTCCTGATCTGACAGGATGGTTATTACACATGTAAGTCGTGTGAAGGTTTATATGTCCTGATCTGACAAGATGGTTATTACAAATGCAAGTCATGTGAAGGTTTATATGTCCTGATCTGACAGGATGGTTATTACAAATGTAAGTCATGTGAAGGTTTATATGTCCTGATCTGACAGGATGGTTATTACACATGTAAGTCGTATGAAGGTTTATATGTCCCGATTGACAGGATGGTTATTACAAATGCAAGTCATGTGAACGTTTATATGTCCTGATCTGACAGGAAGGTTATTACAAATGTAAGTCATGTGAAGGTTTATATGTCCTGATCTGACAGGATGGTTATTACATTGTAAGTCGTGTGAAGGTTTATATGTCCTGATCTGACAGGATGGTTATTACACATGTAAGTCATGTGAAGGTTTAAATGTCCTGATCTGACAGGGTGGTTATTACAAATATTGTCATGTGAAGGTTTATATGTCCTGATCTGACAGGATGGTTATTACAAATGTAAGTCATGTGAAGGTTTACATTTCCTGATCTGACAGGATGGTTATTGCACATGTAGTAATGTGAAGGTTTACATGTCCTGATCTGACAGGATGGTTATTACAAATGTAAATCATGTGAAGGTTTATATTTCCTGATCTGACAGGATGGTTATTGCACATGTAGTAATGTGAAGGTTTATATGTCCTGATCTGACAGGATGGTTATTACAAATGAAAGTCATGTGAAGGTTTATATTTCCTGATCGGACAGGATGGTTATTGCACATGTAGTAATGTGAAGGTTTATATGTCCTGATCTGACAGGATGGTTATTACAAATGTAAGTCATGTGAAGGTTTATATGTCCTGATCTGAGAGGATGGTTATTACACATGTAAGTCATGTGAAAGTTTATATGTCCTGATCTGACAGGGTGGTTATTACAAATATAGTCATGTGAAGGTTTATATGTCCCGATCTGACAGGATGGTTATTACACATGTAAGTCATGTGAAGGTTTATATGTCCTGATCTGACAGGATGGTTATTACACATGTAAGTCATGTGAAGGTTTATATGTCCCGATCTGAGAGGATGGTTATTACACAAGTAAGTCATGTTAAGGTTTATATGTCCTGATCTGACAGGGTGGTTATTACAAATATAGTCATGTGAAGGTTTATATGTCCTGATCTGACAGGATGGTTATTACAAATGTAAGTCATGTGAAGGTTTATATGTCCTGATCTGACAGGATGGTTATTACACATGTAAGTCATGTGAAGGTTTATATGTCCTGATCTGACAGGGTGGTTATTAAAAATATAGTCATGTGAAGGTTTATATGTCCTGATCTGACAGGATGGTTATTACAAATGTAAGTCATGTGAAGGATTATATGTCCCGATCTGAAAGGATGGTTATTACAAATGTAAGTCATGTGAAGGTTTATGTGTGCTGATGTGACAGGATGGTTATTACACTTGTAAGTCGTGTGAAGGTTTATATGTCCCGATCTGACAGGATGGTTATTACACATGTAAGTCATGTGAAGGTTTATATGTCCTGATCTGAGAGGATGATTATTACAAATGTAAGTCATGTGAAGGTTTATATGTCCTGATCTGACAGGATGGTTATTACACATGTAAGTCGTGTGAAGGTTTATATGTCCCGATCTGACAGGATGGTTATTACACAAGTAAGTCATGTGAAGGTTTATATGTCCTGATCTGACAGGGTGGTTATTCCACATGTATGTCATGTGAAGGTTTACATGTCCTGATCTGACAGGATGGTTGTTACACATGTAAGTAATGTGAAGGTTTATATGTCCTGATCTGACAGGGTGGTTATTCCACATGTATGTCGTGTGAAGGTTTACATGTCCTGATCTGACAGGATGGTTATTGCACATGTAGTAATGTGAAGGTTTATATGTCCTGATCTGACAGGATGGTTATTACAAATGAAAGTCATGTGAAGGTTTATATTTCCTGATCTGACAGGATGGTTATTGCACATGTAGTAATGTGAAGGTTTATATGTCCTGATCTGACAGGATGGTTATTAAAATTTAAGTCATGTGAAGGTTTATATGTCCTGATCTGACAGGATGGTTATTACACATGTAAGTCATGTGAAAGTTTATATGTCCTGATCTGACAGGGTGGTTATTACAAATATAGTCATGTGAAGGTTTATATGTCCCGATCTGACAGTATGGTTATTACACATGTAAGTCATGTGAAGGTTTATATGTCCTGATCTGACAGGATGGTTATTACACATGTAAGTCATGTGAAGGTTTATATGTCCCGATCTGACAGGATGGTTATTACACAAGTAAGTCATGTTAAGGTTTATATGTCCTGATCTGACAGGGTGGTTATTACAAATATAGTCATGTGAAGGTTTATATGTCCTGATCTGACAGGATGGTTATCACAAATGTAAGTCATGTGAAGGTTTATATGTCCTGATCTGACAGGATGGTTATTACACATGTAAGTCATGTGAAGGTTTATATGTCCTGATCTGACAGGGTGGTTATTAAAAATATAGTCATGTGAAGGTTTATATGTCCTGATCTGACAGGATGGTTATTACAAATGTAAGTCATGTGAAGGATTATATGTCCCGATCTGAAAGGATGGTTATTACAAATGTAAGTCATGTGAAGGTTTATGTGTGCTGATGTGACAGGATGGTTATTACACATGTAAGTCGTGTGAAGGTTTATATGTCCCGATCTGACAGGATGGTTATTACACATGTAAGTCATGTGAAGGTTTATATGTCCTGATCTGAGAGGATGATTATTACAAATGTAAGTCATGTGAAGGTTTATATATCCTGATCTGACAAGATGGTTATTACACATGTAAGTCGTGTGAAGGTTTATATGTCCCGATCTGACAGGATGGTTATTACACAAGTAAGTCATGTGAAGGTTTATATGTCCTGATCTGACAGGGTGGTTATTCCACATGTATGTCGTGTGAAGGTTTACATGTCCTGATCTGACAGGATGGTTGTTACACATGTAAGTAATGTGAAGGTTTATATGTCCTGATCTGACAGGGTGGTTATTCCACATGTATGTCGTGTGAAGGTTTACATGTCCTGATCTGACAGGATGGTTTTTACAAATGTAAGTCATGTGAAGGTTTATATTTCCTGGTCTGACAGGATGGTTATTACAAATGCAAGTCATGTGAAGGTTTATATGTCCTGATCTGACAGGGTGGTTATTCCACATGTATATCGTGTGAAGGTTTATATGTCCTGATCTGACAGGATGGTTATTACACATGTAAGTCATGTGAAGGTTTGTATGTCCTGATCTGACAGGATGGTTATTACACATGTAAGTCGTGTGAAGGTTTATATGTCCTGATCTGACAAGATGGTTATTACAAATGCAAGTCATGTGAAGGTTTATATGTCCTGATCTGACAGGATGGTTATTACAAATGTAAGTCATGTGAAGGTTTATATGTCCTGATCTGACAGGATGGTTATTACATTGTAAGTCGTGTGAAGGTTTATATGTCCTGATCTGAATGGATGGTTATCACAAATGTAGGAATTTGAAGTTTTATATGTCCTGATCTAACAGGATGGTTATTACAAATGTTAGTCATGTGAAGGTTTATATGTCCTGATCTGACAGGATGGTTATTGCAAATGTAGTAATGTGAAGGTTTATATGTCCTGATCTGACAGGATGGTTATTACAAATGTTAGTCATGTGAAGGTTTATATGTCCTGATCTGACAGGATGGTTATTGCAAATGTAAGTCATGTGAAGGTTTATATGTCCTGATCTGACAGGATGGTTATTACAAATGTAGTAATGTGAAGGTTTATATGTCCTGATCTGACAGGATGGTTATTACAAATGTTAGTCATGTGAAGGTTTATATGTCCTGATCTGACAGGATGGTTATTGCAAATGTAGTAATGTGAAGGTTTATATGTCCCGATCTGAAAGGATGGTTATTACAAATGTAAGTCATGTGAAGGTTTATGTGTGCTATTGTGACAGGATGGTTATTACACATGTAAGTCGTGTGAAGGTTTATATGTCCCGATCTGACAGGATGGTTATTACACATGTAAGTCATGTGAAGGTTTATATGTCCTGATCTGAGAGGATGATTATTACAAATGTAAGTCATGTGAAGGTTTATATGTCCTGATCTGACAGGATGGTTATTACACATGTAAGTCGTGTGAAGGTTTATATGTCCCGATCTGACAGGATGGTTATTACACAAGTAAGTCATGTGAAGGTTTATATGTCCTGATCTGACAGGATGGTCGTTACACATGTAAGTCATGTGAAGGTTTATATGTCCTGATCTGACAGGATGGTTTTTACAAATGTAAGTCATGTGAAGGTTTATATTTCCTGGTCTGACAGGATGGTTATTACAAATGCAAGTCATGTGAAGGTTTATATGTCCTGATCTGACAGGGTGGTTATTCCACATGTATATCGTGTGAAGGTTTATATGTCCTGATCTGACAGGATGGTTATTACACATGTAAGTCATGTGAAGGTTTGTATGTCCTGATCTGACAGGATGGTTATTACACATGTAAGTCGTGTGAAGGTTTATATGTCCTGATCTGACAAGATGGTTATTACAAATGCAAGTCATGTGAAGGTTTATATGTCCTGATCTGACAGGATGGTTATTACAAATGTAAGTCATGTGAAGGATTATATGTCCCGATCTGAAAGGGTGGTTATTACAAATGTAAGTCATGTGAAGGTTTATGTGTGCTGATGTGACAGGATGGTTATTACACATGTAAGTCGTGTGAAGGTTTATATGTCCTGATCTGACAGGATGGTTATTACACATGTAAGTCATGTGAAGGTTTATATGTCCTGATCTGAGAGGATGATTATTACAAATGTAAGTCATGTGAAGGTTTATATGTCCTGATCTGACAGGATGGTTATTACACATGTAAGTCGTGTGAAGGTTTATATGTCCCGATCTGACAGGATGGTTATTACACAAGTAAGTCATGTGAAGGTTTATATGTCCTGATCTGACAGGATGGTTGTTACACATGTAAGTCATGTGAAGGTTTATATGTCCTGATCTGACAGCGTGGTTATTCCACATGTATGTCGTGTGAAGGTTTACATGTCCTGATCTGACAGGATGGTTTTTACAAATGTAAGTCATGTGAAGGTTTATATTTCCTGGTCTGACAGGATGGTTATTACACATGTAAGTCATGTGAAGGTTTATATGTCCTGATCTGACAGGATGGTTATTACACATGTAAGTCATGTGAAAGTTTATATGTCCTGATCTGACAGGGTGGTTATTACAAATATAGTCATGTGAAGGTTTATATGTCCCGATCTGACAGTATGGTTATTACACATGTAAGTCATGTGAAGGTTTCTATGTCCTGACATGACAGGATTGTTATTACACATGTAAGTCATGTGAAGGTTTATATGTCCCGATCTGACAGGATGGTTATTACACAAGTAAGTCATGTTAAGGTTTATATGTCCTGATCTGACAGGGTGGTTATTACAAATATAGTCATGTGAAGGTTTATATGTCCTGATCTGACAGGATGGTTATCACAAATGTAAGTCATGTGAAGGTTTATATGTCCTGATCTGACAGGATGGTTATTACACATGTAAGTCATGTGAAGGTTTATATGTCCTGATCTGACAGGGTGGTTATTAAAAATATAGTCATGTGAAGGTTTATATGTCCTGATCTGACAGGATGGTTATTACAAATGTAAGTCATGTGAAGGATTATATGTCCCGATCTGAAAGGATGGTTATTACAAATGTAAGTCATGTGAAGGTTTATGTGTGCTGATGTGACAGGATGGTTATTACACATGTAAGTCGTGTGAAGGTTTATATGTCCCGATCTGACAGGATGGTTATTACACATGTAAGTCATGTGAAGGTTTATATGTCCTGATCTGAGAGGATGATTATTACAAATGTAAGTCATGTGAAGGTTTATATATCCTGATCTGACAAGATGGTTATTACACATGTAAGTCGTGTGAAGGTTTATATGTCCCGATCTGACAGGATGGTTATTACACAAGTAAGTCATGTGAAGGTTTATATGTCCTGATCTGACAGGGTGGTTATTCCACATGTATGTCGTGTGAAGGTTTACATGTCCTGATCTGACAGGATGGTTGTTACACATGTAAGTAATGTGAAGGTTTATATGTCCTGATCTGACAGGGTGGTTATTCCACATGTATGTCGTGTGAAGGTTTACATGTCCTGATCTGACAGGATGGTTTTTACAAATGTAAGTCATGTGAAGGTTTATATTTCCTGGTCTGACAGGATGGTTATTACAAATGCAAGTCATGTGAAGGTTTATATGTCCTGATCTGACAGGGTGGTTATTCCACATGTATATCGTGTGAAGGTTTATATGTCCTGATCTGACAGGATGGTTATTACACATGTAAGTCATGTGAAGGTTTGTATGTCCTGATCTGACAGGATGGTTATTACACATGTAAGTCGTGTGAAGGTTTATATGTCCTGATCTGACAAGATGGTTATTACAAATGCAAGTCATGTGAAGGTTTATATGTCCTGATCTGACAGGATGGTTATTACAAATGTAAGTCATGTGAAGGTTTATATGTCCTGATCTGACAGGATGGTTATTACATTGTAAGTCGTGTGAAGGTTTATATGTCCTGATCTGAATGGATGGTTATCACAAATGTAGGAATTTGAAGTTTTATATGTCCTGATCTAACAGGATGGTTATTACAAATGTTAGTCATGTGAAGGTTTATATGTCCTGATCTGACAGGATGGTTATTGCGAATGTAGTAATGTGAAGGTTTATATGTCCTGATCTGACAGGATGGTTATTACAAATGTTAGTCATGTGAAGGTTTATATGTCCTGATCTGACAGGATGGTTATTGCAAATGTAAGTCATGTGAAGGTTTATATGTCCTGATCTGACAGGATGGTTATTACAAATGTAGTAATGTGAAGGTTTATATGTCCTGATCTGACAGGATGGTTATTACAAATGTTAGTCATGTGAAGGTTTATATGTCCTGATCTGACAGGATGGTTATTGCAAATGTAGTAATGTGAAGGTTTATATGTCCCGATCTGAAAGGATGGTTATTACAAATGTAAGTCATGTGAAGGTTTATGTGTGCTGATGTGACAGGATGGTTATTACACATGTAAGTCGTGTGAAGGTTTATATGTCCCGATCTGACAGGATGGTTATTACACATGTAAGTCATGTGAAGGTTTATATGTCCTGATCTGAGAGGATGATTATTACAAATGTAAGTCATGTGAAGGTTTATATGTCCTGATCTGACAGGATGGTTATTACACATGTAAGTCGTGTGAAGGTTTATATGTCCCGATCTGACAGGATGGTTATTACACAAGTAAGTCATGTGAAGGTTTATATGTCCTGATCTGACAGGATGGTCGTTACACATGTAAGTCATGTGAAGGTTTATATGTCCTGATCTGACAGGATGGTTTTTACAAATGTAAGTCATGTGAAGGTTTATATTTCCTGGTCTGACAGGATGGTTATTACAAATGCAAGTCATGTGAAGGTTTATATGTCCTGATCTGACAGGGTGGTTATTCCACATGTATATCGTGTGAAGGTTTATATGTCCTGATCTGACAGGATGGTTATTACACATGTAAGTCATGTGAAGGTTTGTATGTCCTGATCTGACAGGATGGTTATTACACATGTAAGTCGTGTGAAGGTTTATATGTCCTGATCTGACAAGATGGTTATTACAAATGCAAGTCATGTGAAGGTTTATATGTCCTGATCTGACAGGATGGTTATTACAAATGTAAGTCATGTGAAGGATTATATGTCCCGATCTGAAAGGGTGGTTATTACAAATGTAAGTCATGTGAAGGTTTATGTGTGCTGATGTGACAGGATGGTTATTACACATGTAAGTCGTGTGAAGGTTTATATGTCCTGATCTGACAGGATGGTTATTACACATGTAAGTCATGTGAAGGTTTATATGTCCTGATCTGAGAGGATGATTATTACAAATGTAAGTCATGTGAAGGTTTATATGTCCTGATCTGACAGGATGGTTATTACACATGTAAGTCGTGTGAAGGTTTATATGTCCCGATCTGACAGGATGGTTATTACACAAGTAAGTCATGTGAAGGTTTATATGTCCTGATCTGACAGGATGGTTGTTACACATGTAAGTCATGTGAAGGTTTATATGTCCTGATCTGACAGCGTGGTTATTCCACATGTATGTCGTGTGAAGGTTTACATGTCCTGATCTGACAGGATGGTTTTTACAAATGTAAGTCATGTGAAGGTTTATATTTCCTGGTCTGACAGGATGGTTATTACACATGTAAGTCATGTGAAGGTTTATATGTCCTGATCTGACAGGATGGTTATTACACATGTAAGTCATGTGAAGGTTTATATGTCCTGATCTGACAGGATGGTTATTACACATGTAAGTCATGTGAAGGTTTATATGTCCCGATCTGACAGGATGGTTATTACACAAGTAAGTCATGTTAAGGTTTATATGTCCTGATCTGACAGGGTGGTTATTACAAATATAGTCATGTGAAGGTTTATATGTCCTGATCTGACAGGATGGTTATCACAAATGTAAGTCATGTGAAGGTTTATATGTCCTGATCTGACAGGATGGTTATTACACATGTAAGTCATGTGAAGGTTTATATGTCCTGATCTGACAGGGTGGTTATTAAAAATATAGTCATGTGAAGGTTTATATGTCCTGATCTGACAGGATGGTTATTACAAATGTAAGTCATGTGAAGGATTATATGTCCCGATCTGAAAGGATGGTTATTACAAATGTAAGTCATGTGAAGGTTTATGTGTGCTGATGTGACAGGATGGTTATTACACATGTAAGTCGTGTGAAGGTTTATATGTCCCGATCTGACAGGATGGTTATTACACATGTAAGTCATGTGAAGGTTTATATGTCCTGATCTGAGAGGATGATTATTACAAATGTAAGTCATGTGAAGGTTTATATATCCTGATCTGACAAGATGGTTATTACACATGTAAGTCGTGTGAAGGTTTATATGTCCCGATCTGACAGGATGGTTATTACACAAGTAAGTCATGTGAAGGTTTATATGTCCTGATCTGACAGGGTGGTTATTCCACATGTATGTCGTGTGAAGGTTTACATGTCCTGATCTGACAGGATGGTTGTTACACATGTAAGTAATGTGAAGGTTTATATGTCCTGATCTGACAGGGTGGTTATTCCACATGTATGTCGTGTGAAGGTTTACATGTCCTGATCTGACAGGATGGTTTTTACAAATGTAAGTCATGTGAAGGTTTATATTTCCTGGTCTGACAGGATGGTTATTACAAATGCAAGTCATGTGAAGGTTTATATGTCCTGATCTGACAGGGTGGTTATTCCACATGTATATCGTGTGAAGGTTTATATGTCCTGATCTGACAGGATGGTTATTACACATGTAAGTCATGTGAAGGTTTGTATGTCCTGATCTGACAGGATGGTTATTACACATGTAAGTCGTGTGAAGGTTTATATGTCCTGATCTGACAAGATGGTTATTACAAATGCAAGTCATGTGAAGGTTTATATGTCCTGATCTGACAGGATGGTTATTACAAATGTAAGTCATGTGAAGGTTTATATGTCCTGATCTGACAGGATGGTTATTACATTGTAAGTCGTGTGAAGGTTTATATGTCCTGATCTGAATGGATGGTTATCACAAATGTAGGAATTTGAAGTTTTATATGTCCTGATCTAACAGGATGGTTATTACAAATGTTAGTCATGTGAAGGTTTATATGTCCTGATCTGACAGGATGGTTATTGCGAATGTAGTAATGTGAAGGTTTATATGTCCTGATCTGACAGGATGGTTATTACAAATGTTAGTCATGTGAAGGTTTATATGTCCTGATCTGACAGGATGGTTATTGCAAATGTAAGTCATGTGAAGGTTTATATGTCCTGATCTGACAGGATGGTTATTACAAATGTTAGTCATGTGAAGGTTTATATGTCCTGATCTGACAGGATGGTTATTGCAAATGTAAGTCATGTGAAGGTTTATATGTCCTGATCTGACAGGATGGTTATTACAAATGTAGTAATGTGAAGGTTTATATGTCCTGATCTGACAGGATGGTTATTACAAATGTTAGTCATGTGAAGGTTTATATGTCCTGATCTGACAGGATGGTTATTGCAAATGTAGTAATGTGAAGGTTTATATGTCCCGATCTGAAAGGATGGTTATTACAAATGTAAGTCATGTGAAGGTTTATGTGTGCTGATGTGACAGGATGGTTATTACACATGTAAGTCGTGTGAAGGTTTATATGTCCCGATCTGACAGGATGGTTATTACACATGTAAGTCATGTGAAGGTTTATATGTCCTGATCTGAGAGGATGATTATTACAAATGTAAGTCATGTGAAGGTTTATATGTCCTGATCTGACAGGATGGTTATTACACATGTAAGTCGTGTGAAGGTTTATATGTCCCGATCTGACAGGATGGTTATTACACAAGTAAGTCATGTGAAGGTTTATATGTCCTGATCTGACAGGATGGTCGTTACACATGTAAGTCATGTGAAGGTTTATATGTCCTGATCTGACAGGATGGTTTTTACAAATGTAAGTCATGTGAAGGTTTATATTTCCTGGTCTGACAGGATGGTTATTACAAATGCAAGTCATGTGAAGGTTTATATGTCCTGATCTGACAGGGTGGTTATTCCACATGTATATCGTGTGAAGGTTTATATGTCCTGATCTGACAGGATGGTTATTACACATGTAAGTCATGTGAAGGTTTGTATGTCCTGATCTGACAGGATGGTTATTACACATGTAAGTCGTGTGAAGGTTTATATGTCCTGATCTGACAAGATGGTTATTACAAATGCAAGTCATGTGAAGGTTTATATGTCCTGATCTGACAGGATGGTTATTACAAATGTAAGTCATGTGAAGGATTATATGTCCCGATCTGAAAGGGTGGTTATTACAAATGTAAGTCATGTGAAGGTTTATGTGTGCTGATGTGACAGGATGGTTATTACACATGTAAGTCGTGTGAAGGTTTATATGTCCTGATCTGACAGGATGGTTATTACACATGTAAGTCATGTGAAGGTTTATATGTCCTGATCTGAGAGGATGATTATTACAAATGTAAGTCATGTGAAGGTTTATATGTCCTGATCTGACAGGATGGTTATTACACATGTAAGTCGTGTGAAGGTTTATATGTCCCGATCTGACAGGATGGTTATTACACAAGTAAGTCATGTGAAGGTTTATATGTCCTGATCTGACAGGATGGTTGTTACACATGTAAGTCATGTGAAGGTTTATATGTCCTGATCTGACAGCGTGGTTATTCCACATGTATGTCGTGTGAAGGTTTACATGTCCTGATCTGACAGGATGGTTTTTACAAATGTAAGTCATGTGAAGGTTTATATTTCCTGGTCTGACAGGATGGTTATTACACATGTAAGTCATGTGAAGGTTTATATGTCCTGATCTGACAGGATGGTTATTACACATGTAAGTCATGTGAAGGTTTATATGTCCTGATCTGACAGGATGGTTATTACACATGTAAGTCATGTGAAGGTTTATATGTCCCGATCTGACAGGATGGTTATTACACAAGTAAGTCATGTTAAGGTTTATATGTCCTGATCTGACAGGGTGGTTATTACAAATATAGTCATGTGAAGGTTTATATGTCCTGATCTGACAGGATGGTTATCACAAATGTAAGTCATGTGAAGGTTTATATGTCCTGATCTGACAGGATGGTTATTACACATGTAAGTCATGTGAAGGTTTATATGTCCTGATCTGACAGGGTGGTTATTAAAAATATAGTCATGTGAAGGTTTATATGTCCTGATCTGACAGGATGGTTATTACAAATGTAAGTCATGTGAAGGATTATATGTCCCGATCTGAAAGGATGGTTATTACAAATGTAAGTCATGTGAAGGTTTATGTGTGCTGATGTGACAGGATGGTTATTACACATGTAAGTCGTGTGAAGGTTTATATGTCCCGATCTGACAGGATGGTTATTACACATGTAAGTCATGTGAAGGTTTATATGTCCTGATCTGAGAGGATGATTATTACAAATGTAAGTCATGTGAAGGTTTATATATCCTGATCTGACAAGATGGTTATTACACATGTAAGTCGTGTGAAGGTTTATATGTCCCGATCTGACAGGATGGTTATTACACAAGTAAGTCATGTGAAGGTTTATATGTCCTGATCTGACAGGGTGGTTATTCCACATGTATGTCGTGTGAAGGTTTACATGTCCTGATCTGACAGGATGGTTGTTACACATGTAAGTAATGTGAAGGTTTATATGTCCTGATCTGACAGGGTGGTTATTCCACATGTATGTCGTTTGAAGGTTTACATGTCCTGATCTGACAGGATGGTTTTTACAAATGTAAGTCATGTGAAGGTTTATATTTCCTGGTCTGACAGGATGGTTATTACAAATGCAAGTCATGTGAAGGTTTATATGTCCTGATCTGACAGGGTGGTTATTCCACATGTATATCGTGTGAAGGTTTATATGTCCTGATCTGACAGGATGGTTATTACACATGTAAGTCATGTGAAGGTTTGTATGTCCTGATCTGACAGGATGGTTATTACACATGTAAGTCGTGTGAAGGTTTATATGTCCTGATCTGACAAGATGGTTATTACAAATGCAAGTCATGTGAAGGTTTATATGTCCTGATCTGACAGGATGGTTATTACAAATGTAAGTCATGTGAAGGTTTATATGTCCTGATCTGACAGGATGGTTATTACATTGTAAGTCGTGTGAAGGTTTATATGTCCTGATCTGAATGGATGGTTATCACAAATGTGGGAATTTGAAGTTTTATATGTCCTGATCTAACAGGATGGTTATTACAAATGTTAGTCATGTGAAGGTTTATATGTCCTGATCTGACAGGATGGTTATTGCGAATGTAGTAATGTGAAGGTTTATATGTCCTGATCTGACAGGATGGTTATTACAAATGTTAGTCATGTGAAGGTTTATATGTCCTGATCTGACAGGATGGTTATTGCAAATGTAAGTCATGTGAAGGTTTATATGTCCTGATCTGACAGGATGGTTATTACAAATGTAGTAATGTGAAGGTTTATATGTCCTGATCTGACAGGATGGTTATTACAAATGTTAGTCATGTGAAGGTTTATATGTCCTGATCTGACAGGATGGTTATTGCAAATGTAGTAATGTGAAGGTTTATATGTCCCGATCTGAAAGGATGGTTATTACAAATGTAAGTCATGTGAAGGTTTATGTGTGCTGATGTGACAGGATGGTTATTACACATGTAAGTCGTGTGAAGGTTTATATGTCCCGATCTGACAGGATGGTTATTACACATGTAAGTCATGTGAAGGTTTATATGTCCTGATCTGAGAGGATGATTATTACAAATGTAAGTCATGTGAAGGTTTATATGTCCTGATCTGACAGGATGGTTATTACACATGTAAGTCGTGTGAAGGTTTATATGTCCCGATCTGACAGGATGGTTATTACACAAGTAAGTCATGTGAAGGTTTATATGTCCTGATCTGACAGGATGGTCGTTACACATGTAAGTCATGTGAAGGTTTATATGTCCTGATCTGACAGGATGGTTTTTACAAATGTAAGTCATGTGAAGGTTTATATTTCCTGGTCTGACAGGATGGTTATTACAAATGCAAGTCATGTGAAGGTTTATATGTCCTGATCTGACAGGGTGGTTATTCCACATGTATATCGTGTGAAGGTTTATATGTCCTGATCTGACAGGATGGTTATTACACATGTAAGTCATGTGAAGGTTTGTATGTCCTGATCTGACAGGATGGTTATTACACATGTAAGTCGTGTGAAGGTTTATATGTCCTGATCTGACAAGATGGTTATTACAAATGCAAGTCATGTGAAGGTTTATATGTCCTGATCTGACAGGATGGTTATTACAAATGTAAGTCATGTGAAGGATTATATGTCCCGATCTGAAAGGGTGGTTATTACAAATGTAAGTCATGTGAAGGTTTATGTGTGCTGATGTGACAGGATGGTTATTACACATGTAAGTCGTGTGAAGGTTTATATGTCCTGATCTGACAGGATGGTTATTACACATGTAAGTCATGTGAAGGTTTATATGTCCTGATCTGAGAGGATGATTATTACAAATGTAAGTCATGTGAAGGTTTATATGTCCTGATCTGACAGGATGGTTATTACACATGTAAGTCGTGTGAAGGTTTATATGTCCCGATCTGACAGGATGGTTATTACACAAGTAAGTCATGTGAAGGTTTATATGTCCTGATCTGACAGGATGGTTGTTACACATGTAAGTCATGTGAAGGTTTATATGTCCTGATCTGACAGCGTGGTTATTCCACATGTATGTCGTGTGAAGGTGTACATGTCCTGATCTGACAGGATGGTTTTTACAAATGTAAGTCATGTGAAGGTTTATATTTCCTGGTCTGACAGGATGGTTATTACACATGTAAGTCATGTGAAGGTTTATATGTCCTGATCTGACAGGATGGTTATTACACATGTAAGTCATGTGAAGGTTTATATGTCCTGATCTGACAGGATGGTTATTACACATGTAAGTCATGTGAAGGTTTATATGTCCCGATCTGACAGGATGGTTATTACACAAGTAAGTCATGTTAAGGTTTATATGTCCTGATCTGACAGGGTGGTTATTACAAATATAGTCATGTGAAGGTTTATATGTCCTGATCTGACAGGATGGTTATTACAAATGTAAGTCATGTGAAGGTTTATATGTCCTGATCTGACAGGATGGTTATTACACATGTAAGTCATGTGAAGGTTTATATGTCCTGATCTGACAGGGTGGTTATTAAAAATATAGTCATTTGAAGGTTTATATGTCCTGATCTGACAGGATGGTTATTACAAATGTAAGTCATGTGAAGGATTATATGTCCCGATCTGAAAGGATGGTTATTACAAATGTAAGTCATGTGAAGGTTTATGTGTGCTGATGTGACAGGATGGTTATTACACATGTAAGTCGTGTGAAGGTTTATATGTCCCGATCTGACAGGATGGTTATTACACATGTAAGTCATGTGAAGGTTTATATGTCCTGATCTGAGAGGATGATTATTACAAATGTAAGTCATGTGAAGGTTTATATGTCCTGATCTGACAGGATGGTTATTACACATGTAAATCGTGTGAAGGTTTATATGTCCCGATCTGACAGGATGGTTATTACACAAGTAAGTCATGTGAAGGTTTATATATCCTGATCTGACAGGGTGGTTATTCCACATGTATGTTGTGTGAAGGTTTACATGTCCTGATCTGACAGGATGGTTGTTACACATGTAAGTAATGTGAAGGTTTATATGTCCTGATCTGACAGGGTGGTTATTCCACATGTATGTCGTGTGAAGGTTTACATGTCCTGATCTGACAGGATGGTTTTTACAAATGTAAGTCATGTGAAGGTTTATATTTCCTGGTCTGACAGGATGGTTATTACAAATGCAAGTCATGTGAAGGTTTATATGTCCTGATCTGACAGGGTGGTTATTCCACATGTATATCGTGTGAAGGTTTATATGTCCTGATCTGACAGGATGGTTATTACACATATAAGTCATGTGAAGGTTTGTATGTCCTGATCTGACAGGATGGTTATTACACATGTAAGTCGTGTGAAGGTTTATATGTCCTGATCTGACAAGATGGTTATTACAAATGCAAGTCATGTGAAGGTTTATATGTCCTGATCTGACAGGATGGTTATTACAAATGTAAGTCATGTGAAGGTTTATATGTCCTGATCTGACAGGATGGTTATTACATTGTAAGTCGTGTGAAGGTTTATATGTCCTGATCTGAATGGATGGTTATCACAAATGTAGGAATTTGAAGTTTTATATGTCCTGATCTAACAGGATGGTTAATACAAATGTTAGTCATGTGAAGGTTTATATGTCCTGATCTGACAGGATGGTTATTGCAAATGTAGTAATGTGAAGGTTTATATGTCCTGATCTGACAGGATGGTTATTACAAATGTTAGTCATGTGAAGGTTTATATGTCCTGATCTGACAGGATGGTTATTGCAAATGTAAGTCATGTGAAGGTTTATATGTCCTGATCTGACAGGATGGTTATTACAAATGTAGTAATGTGAAGGTTTATATGTCCTGATCTGACAGGATGGTTATTACAAATGTTAGTCATGTGAAGGTTTATATGTCCTGATCTGACAGGATGGTTATTGCAAATGTAGTAATGTTAAGGTTTATATGTCCCGATCTGAAAGGATGGTTATTACAAATATAAGTCATGTGAAGGTTTATGTGTGCTGATGTGACAGGATTTTTATTACACATGTAAGTCGTGTGAAGGTTTATATGTCCCGATCTGACAGGATAGTTATTACACATGTAAGTCATGTGAAGGTTTATATGTCCTGATCTGAGAGGATGATTATTACAAATGTAAGTCATGTGAAGGTTTATATGTCCTGATCTGACAGGATGGTTATTACACATGTAAGTCGTGTGAAGGTTTATATGTCCTGATCTGACAGGGTGGTTATTACAAATATAGTCATGTGAAGGTTTATATGTCCTGATCTGACAGGATGGTTATCACAAATGTAAGTCATGTGAAGGTTTATATGTCCTGATCTGACAGGATGGTTATTAAACATGTAAGTCATGTGAAGGTTTATATGTCCTGATCTGACAGGGTGGTTATTAAAAATATAGTCATGTGAAGGTTTATATGTCCTGATCTGACAGGATGGTTATTACAAATGTAAGTCATGTGAAGGATTATATGTCCCGATCTGAAAGGATGGTTATTACAAATGTAAGTCATGTGAAGGTTTATGTGTGCTGATGTGACAGGATGGTTATTACACATGTAAGTCGTGTGAAGGTTTATATGTCCCGATCTGACAGGATGGTTATTACACATGTAAGTCATGTGAAGGTTTATATGTCCTGATCTGAGAGGATGATTATTACAAATGTAAGTCATGTGAAGGTTTATATATCCTGATCTGACAAGATGGTTATTACACATGTAAGTCGTGTGAAGGTTTATATGTCCCGATCTGACAGGATGGTTATTACACAAGTAAGTCATGTGAAGGTTTATATGTCCTGATCTGACAGGGTGGTTATTCCACATGTATGTCGTGTGAAGGTTTACATGTCCTGATCTGACAGGATGGTTGTTACACATGTAAGTAATGTGAAGGTTTATATGTCCTGATCTGACAGGGTGGTTATTCCACATGTATGTCGTGTGAAGGTTTACATGTCCTGATCTGACAGGATGGTTTTTACAAATGTAAGTCATGTGAAGGTTTATATTTCCTGGTCTGACAGGATGGTTATTACAAATGCAAGTCATGTGAAGGTTTATATGTCCTGATCTGACAGGGTGGTTATTCCACATGTATATCGTGTGAAGGTTTATATGTCCTGATCTGACAGGATGGTTATTACACATGTAAGTCATGTGAAGGTTTGTATGTCCTGATCTGACAGGATGGTTATTACACATGTAAGTCGTGTGAAGGTTTATATGTCCTGATCTGACAAGATGGTTATTACAAATGCAAGTCATGTGAAGGTTTATATGTCCTGATCTGACAGGATGGTTATTACAAATGTAAGTCATGTGAAGGTTTATATGTCCTGATCTGACAGGATGGTTATTACATTGTAAGTCGTGTGAAGGTTTATATGTCCTGATCTGAATGGATGGTTATCACAAATGTAGGAATTTGAAGTTTTATATGTCCTGATCTAACAGGATGGTTATTACAAATGTTAGTCATGTGAAGGTTTATATGTCCTGATCTGACAGGATGGTTATTGCAAATGTAGTAATGTGAAGGTTTATATGTCCTGATCTGACAGGATGGTTATTACAAATGTTAGTCATGTGAAGGTTTATATGTCCTGATCTGACAGGATGGTTATTGCAAATGTAAGTCATGTGAAGGTTTATATGTCCTGATCTGACAGGATGGTTATTACAAATGTAGTAATGTGAAGGTTTATATGTCCTGATCTGACAGGATGGTTATTACAAATGTTAGTCATGTGAAGGTTTATATGTCCTGATCTGACAGGATGGTTATTGCAAATGTAGTAATGTGAAGGTTTATATGTCCCGATCTGAAAGGATGGCTATTACAAATGTAAGTCATGTGAAGGTTTATGTGTGCTGATGTGACAGGATGGTTATTACACATGTAAGTCGTGTGAAGGTTTATATGTCCCGATCTGACAGGATGGTTATTACACATGTAAGTCATGTGAAGGTTTATATGTCCTGATCTGAGAGGATGATTATTACAAATGTAAGTCATGTGAAGGTTTATATGTCCTGATCTGACAGGATGGTTATTACACATGTAAGTCGTGTGAAGGTTTATATGTCCCGATCTGACAGGATGGTTATTACAAATGTAAGTCATGTGAAGGTTTATGTGTGCTGATGTGACAGGATGGTTATTACACATGTAAGTCGTGTGAAGGTTTATATGTCCCGATCTGACAGGATGGTTATTACACATGTAAGTCATGTGAAGGTTTATATGTCCTGATCTGAGAGGATGATTATTACAAATGTAAGTCATGTGAAGGTTTATATATCCTGATCTGACAAGATGGTTATTACACATGTAAGTCGTGTGAAGGTTTATATGTCCCGATCTGACAGGATGGTTATTACACAAGTAAGTCATGTGAAGGTTTATATGTCCTGATCTGACAGGGTGGTTATTCCACATGTATGTCGTGTGAAGGTTTACATGTCCTGATCTGACAGGATGGTTGTTACACATGTAAGTAATGTGAAGGTTTATATGTCCTGATCTGACAGGGTGGTTATTCCACATGTATGTCGTGTGAAGGTTTACATGTCCTGATCTGACAGGATGGTTTTTACAAATGTAAGTCATGTGAAGGTTTATATTTCCTGGTCTGACAGGATGGTTATTACAAATGCAAGTCATGTGAAGGTTTATATGTCCTGATCTGACAGGGTGGTTATTCCACATGTATATCGTGTGAAGGTTTATATGTCCTGATCTGACAGGATGGTTATTACACATGTAAGTCATGTGAAGGTTTGTATGTCCTGATCTGACAGGATGGTTATTACACATGTAAGTCGTGTGAAGGTTTATATGTCCTGATCTGACAGGGTGGTTATTACAAATATAGTCATGTGAAGGTTTATATGTCCCGATCTGACAGTATGGTTATTACACATGTAAGTCATGTGAAGGTTTATATGTCCTGATCTGACAGGATGGTTATTACACATGTAAGTCATGTGAAGGTTTATATGTCCCGATCTGACAGGATGGTTATTACACAAGTAAGTCATGTTAAGGTTTATATGTCCTGATCTGACAGGGTGGTTATTACAAATATAGTCATGTGAAGGTTTATATGTCCTGATCTGACAGGATGGTTATCACAAATGTAAGTCATGTGAAGGTTTATATGTCCTGATCTGACAGGATGGTTATTACACATGTAAGTCATGTGAAGGTTTATATGTCCTGATCTGACAGGGTGGTTATTAAAAATATAGTCATGTGAAGGTTTATATGTCCTGATCTGACAGGATGGTTATTACAAATGTAAGTCATGTGAAGGATTATATGTCCCGATCTGAAAGGATGGTTATTACAAATGTAAGTCATGTGAAGGTTTATGTGTGCTGATGTGACAGGATGGTTATTACACATGTAAGTCGTGTGAAGGTTTATATGTCCCGATCTGACAGGATGGTTATTACACATGTAAGTCATGTGAAGGTTTATATGTCCTGATCTGAGAGGATGATTATTACAAATGTAAGTCATGTGAAGGTTTATATATCCTGATCTGACAAGATGGTTATTACACATGTAAGTCGTGTGAAGGTTTATATGTCCCGATCTGACAGGATGGTTATTACACAAGTAAGTCATGTGAAGGTTTATATGTCCTGATCTGACAGGGTGGTTATTCCACATGTATGTCGTGTGAAGGTTTACATGTCCTGATCTGACAGGATGGTTGTTACACATGTAAGTAATGTGAAGGTTTATATGTCCTGATCTGACAGGGTGGTTATTCCACATGTATGTCGTGTGAAGGTTTACATGTCCTGATCTGACAGGATGGTTTTTACAAATGTAAGTCATGTGAAGGTTTATATTTCCTGGTCTGACAGGATGGTTATTACAAATGCAAGTCATGTGAAGGTTTATATGTCCTGATCTGACAGGGTGGTTATTCCACATGTATATCGTGTGAAGGTTTATATGTCCTGATCTGACAGGATGGTTATTACACATGTAAGTCATGTGAAGGTTTGTATGTCCTGATCTGACAGGATGGTTATTACACATGTAAGTCGTGTGAAGGTTTATATGTCCTGATCTGACAAGATGGTTATTACAAATGCAAGTCATGTGAAGGTTTATATGTCCTGATCTGACAGGATGGTTATTACAAATGTAAGTCATGTGAAGGTTTATATGTCCTGATCTGACAGGATGGTTATTACATTGTAAGTCGTGTGAAGGTTTATATGTCCTGATCTGAATGGATGGTTATCACAAATGTAGGAATTTGAAGTTTTATATGTCCTGATCTAACAGGATGGTTATTACAAATGTTAGTCATGTGAAGGTTTATATGTCCTGATCTGACAGGATGGTTATTGCAAATGTAGTAATGTGAAGGTTTATATGTCCTGATCTGACAGGATGGTTATTACAAATGTTAGTCATGTGAAGGTTTATATGTCCTGATCTGACAGGATGGTTATTGCAAATGTAAGTCATGTGAAGGTTTATATGTCCTGATCTGACAGGATGGTTATTACAAATGTAGTAATGTGAAGGTTTATATGTCCTGATCTGACAGGATGGTTATTACAAATGTTAGTCATGTGAAGGTTTATATGTCCTGATCTGACAGGATGGTTATTGCAAATGTAGTAATGTGAAGGTTTATATGTCCCGATCTGAAAGGATGGTTATTACAAATGTAAGTCATGTGAAGGTTTATGTGTGCTGATGTGACAGGATGGTTATTACACATGTAAGTCGTGTGAAGGTTTATATGTCCCGATCTGACAGGATGGTTATTACACATGTAAGTCATGTGAAGGTTTATATGTCCTGATCTGAGAGGATGATTATTACAAATGTAAGTCATGTGAAGGTTTATATGTCCTGATCTGACAGGATGGTTATTACACATGTAAGTCGTGTGAAGGTTTATATGTCCCGATCTGACAGGATGGTTATTACACAAGTAAGTCATGTGAAGGTTTATATGTCCTGATCTGACAGGATGGTCGTTACACATGTAAGTCATGTGAAGGTTTATATGTCCTGATCTGACAGGATGTTTTTTACAAATGTAAGTCATGTGAAGGTTTATATTTCCTGGTCTGACAGGATGGTTATTACAAATGCAAGTCATGTGAAGGTTTATATGTCCTGATCTGACAGGGTGGTTATTCCACATGTATATCGTGTGAAGGTTTATATGTCCTGATCTGACAGGATGGTTATTACACATGTAAGTCATGTGAAGGTTTGTATGTCCTGATCTGACAGGATGGTTATTACACATGTAAGTCGTGTGAAGGTTTATATGTCCTGATCTGACAGGATGGTTATTACACATGTAAGTCATGTGAAGGTTTATATGTCCTGATCTGAGAGGATGATTATTACAAATGTAAGTCATGTGAAGGTTTATATGTCCTGATCTGACAGGATGGTTATTACACATGTAAGTCGTGTGAAGGTTTATATGTCCCGATCTGACAGGATGGTTATTACACAAGTAAGTCATGTGAAGGTTTATATGTCCTGATCTGACAGGATGGTTGTTACACATGTAAGTCATGTGAAGGTTTATATGTCCTGATCTGACAGCGTGGTTATTCCACATGTATGTCGTGTGAAGGTTTACATGTCCTGATCTGACAGGATGGTTTTTACAAATGTAAGTCATGTGAAGGTTTATATTTCCTGGTCTGACAGGATGGTTATTACACATGTAAGTCATGTGAAGGTTTATATGTCCTGATCTGACAGGATGGTTATTACACATGTAAGTCATGTGAAGGTTTATATGTCCTGATCTGACAGGATGGTTATTACACATGTAAGTCATGTGAAGGTTTATATGTCCCGATCTGACAGGATGGTTATTACACAAGTAAGTCATGTTAAGGTTTATATGTCCTGATCTGACAGGGTGGTTATTACAAATATAGTCATGTGAAGGTTTATATGTCCTGATCTGACAGGATGGTTATTACAAATGTAAGTCATGTGAAGGTTTATATGTCCTGATCTGACAGGATGGTTATTACACATGTAAGTCATGTGAAGGTTTATATGTCCTGATCTGACAGGGTGGTTATTAAAAATATAGTCATTTGAAGGTTTATATGTCTGATCTGACAGGATGGTTATTACAAATGTAAGTCATGTGAAGGATTATATGTCCCGATCTGAAAGGATGGTTATTACAAATGTAAGTCATGTGAAGGTTTATGTGTGCTGATGTGACAGGATGGTTATTACACATGTAAGTCGTGTGAAGGTTTATATGTCCCGATCTGACAGGATGGTTATTACACATGTAAGTCATGTGAAGGTTTATATGTCCTGATCTGAGAGGATGATTATTACAAATGTAAGTCATGTGAAGGTTTATATGTCCTGATCTGACAGGATGGTTATTACACATGTAAATCGTGTGAAGGTTTATATGTCCCGATCTGACAGGATGGTTATTACACAAGTAAGTCATGTGAAGGTTTATATATCCTGATCTGACAGGGTGGTTATTCCACATGTATGTCGTGTGAAGGTTTACATGTCCTGATCTGACAGGATGGTTGTTACACATGTAAGTAATGTGAAGGTTTATATGTCCTGATCTGACAGGGTGGTTATTCCACATGTATGTCGTGTGAAGGTTTACATGTCCTGATCTGACAGGATGGTTTTTACAAATGTAAGTCATGTGAAGGTTTACATTTCCTGGTCTGACAGGATGGTTATTACAAATGCAAGTCATGTGAAGGTTTATATGTCCTGATCTGACAGGGTGGTTATTCCACATGTATATCGTGTGAAGGTTTATATGTCCTGATCTGACAGGATGGTTATTACACATATAAGTCATGTGAAGGTTTGTATGTCCTGATCTGACAGGATGGTTATTACACATGTAAGTCGTGTGAAGGTTTATATGTCCTGATCTGACAAGATGGTTATTACAAATGCAAGTCATGTGAAGGTTTATATGTCCTGATCTGACAGGATGGTTATTACAAATGTAAGTCATGTGAAGGTTTATATGTCCTGATCTGACAGGATGGTTATTACATTGTAAGTCGTGTGAAGGTTTATATGTCCTGATCTGAATGGATTGTTATCACAAATGTAGGAATTTGAAGTTTTATATGTCCTGATCTAACAGGATGGTTATTACAAATGTTAGTCATGTGAAGGTTTATATGTCCTGATCTGACAGGATGGTTATTGCAAATGTAGTAATGTGAAGGTTTATATGTCCTGATCTGACAGGATGGTTATTACAAATGTTAGTCATGTGAAGGTTTATATGTCCTGATCTGACAGGATGGTTATTGCAAATGTAGTAATGTTAAGGTTTATATGTCCCGATCTGAAAGGATGGTTATTACAAATATAAGTCATGTGAAGGTTTATGTGTGCTGATGTGACAGGATTTTTATTACACATGTAAGTCGTGTGAAGGTTTATATGTCCCGATCTGACAGGATAGTTATTACACATGTAAGTCATGTGAAGGTTTATATGTCCTGATCTGACAGGATGGTTATTACACATGTAAGTCATGTGAAGGTTTATATGTCCCGATCTGACAGGATGGTTATTACACAAGTAAGTCATGTTAAGGTTTATATGTCCTGATCTGACAGGGTGGTTATTACAAATATAGTCATGTGAAGGTTTATATGTCCTGATCTGACAGGATGGTTATCACAAATGTAAGTCATGTGAAGGTTTATATGTCCTGATCTGACAGGATGGTTATTACACATGTAAGTCATGTGAAGGTTTATATGTCCTGATCTGACAGGGTGGTTATTAAAAATATAGTCATGTGAAGGTTTATATGTCCTGATCTGACAGGATGGTTATTACAAATGTAAGTCATGTGAAGGATTATATGTCCCGATCTGAAAGGATGGTTATTACAAATGTAAGTCATGTGAAGGTTTATGTGTGCTGATGTGACAGGATGGTTATTACACATGTAAGTCGTGTGAAGGTTTATATGTCCCGATCTGACAGGATGGTTATTACACATGTAAGTCATGTGAAGGTTTATATGTCCTGATCTGAGAGGATGATTATTACAAATGTAAGTCATGTGAAGGTTTATATATCCTGATCTGACAAGATGGTTATTACACATGTAAGTCGTGTGAAGGTTTATATGTCCCGATCTGACAGGATGGTTATTACACAAGTAAGTCATGTGAAGGTTTATATGTCCTGATCTGACAGGGTGGTTATTCCACATGTATGTCGTGTGAAGGTTTACATGTCCTGATCTGACAGGATGGTTGTTACACATGTAAGTAATGTGAAGGTTTATATGTCCTGATCTGACAGGGTGGTTATTCCACATGTATGTCGTGTGAAGGTTTACATGTCCTGATCTGACAGGATGGTTTTTACAAATGTAAGTCATGTGAAGGTTTATATTTCCTGGTCTGACAGGATGGTTATTACAAATGCAAGTCATGTGAAGGTTTATATGTCCTGATCTGACAGGGTGGTTATTCCACATGTATATCGTGTGAAGGTTTATATGTCCTGATCTGACAGGATGGTTATTACACATGTAAGTCATGTGAAGGTTTGTATGTCCTGATCTGACAGGATGGTTATTACACATGTAAGTCGTGTGAAGGTTTATATGTCCTGATCTGACAAGATGGTTATTACAAATGCAAGTCATGTGAAGGTTTATATGTCCTGATCTGACAGGATGGTTATTACAAATGTAAGTCATGTGAAGGTTTATATGTCCTGATCTGACAGGATGGTTATTACATTGTAAGTCGTGTGAAGGTTTATATGTCCTGATCTGAATGGATGGTTATCACAAATGTAGGAATTTGAAGTTTTATATGTCCTGATCTAACAGGATGGTTATTACAAATGTTAGTCATGTGAAGGTTTATATGTCCTGATCTGACAGGATGGTTATTGCAAATGTAGTAATGTGAAGGTTTATATGTCCTGATCTGACAGGATGGTTATTACAAATGTTAGTCATGTGAAGGTTTATATGTCCTGATCTGACAGGATGGTTATTGCAAATGTAAGTCATGTGAAGGTTTATATGTCCTGATCTGACAGGATGGTTATTACAAATGTAGTAATGTGAAGGTTTATATGTCCTGATCTGACAGGATGGTTATTACAAATGTTAGTCATGTGAAGGTTTATATGTCCTGATCTGACAGGATGGTTATTGCAAATGTAGTAATGTGAAGGTTTATATGTCCCGATCTGAAAGGATGGTTATTACAAATGTAAGTCATGTGAAGGTTTATGTGTGCTGATGTGACAGGATGGTTATTACACATGTAAGTCGTGTGAAGGTTTATATGTCCCGATCTGACAGGATGGTTATTACACATGTAAGTCATGTGAAGGTTTATATGTCCTGATCTGAGAGGATGATTATTACAAATGTAAGTCATGTGAAGGTTTATATGTCCTGATCTGACAGGATGGTTATTACACATGTAAGTCGTGTGAAGGTTTATATGTCCCGATCTGACAGGATGGTTATTACACAAGTAAGTCATGTGAAGGTTTATATGTCCTGATCTGACAGGATGGTCGTTACACATGTAAGTCATGTGAAGGTTTATATGTCCTGATCTGACAGGATGGTTTTTACAAATGTAAGTCATGTGAAGGTTTATATTTCCTGGTCTGACAGGATGGTTATTACAAATGCAAGTCATGTGAAGGTTTATATGTCCTGATCTGACAGGGTGGTTATTCCACATGTATATCGTGTGAAGGTTTATATGTCCTGATCTGACAGGATGGTTATTACACATGTAAGTCATGTGAAGGTTTGTATGTCCTGATCTGACAGGATGGTTATTACACATGTAAGTCGTGTGAAGGTTTATATGTCCTGATCTGACAGGATGGTTATTACACATGTAAGTCATGTGAAGGTTTATATGTCCTGATCTGAGAGGATGATTATTACAAATGTAAGTCATGTGAAGGTTTATATGTCCTGATCTGACAGGATGGTTATTACACATGTAAGTCGTGTGAAGGTTTATATGTCCCGATCTGACAGGATGGTTATTACACAAGTAAGTCATGTGAAGGTTTATATGTCCTGATCTGACAGGATGGTTGTTACACATGTAAGTCATGTGAAGGTTTATATGTCCTGATCTGACAGCGTGGTTATTCCACATGTATGTCGTGTGAAGGTTTACATGTCCTGATCTGACAGGATGGTTTTTACAAATGTAAGTCATGTGAAGGTTTATATTTCCTGGTCTGACAGGATGGTTATTACACATGTAAGTCATGTGAAGGTTTATATGTCCTGATCTGACAGGATGGTTATTACACATGTAAGTCATGTGAAGGTTTATATGTCCTGATCTGACAGGATGGTTATTACACATGTAAGTCATGTGAAGGTTTATATGTCCCGATCTGACAGGATGGTTATTACACAAGTAAGTCATGTTAAGGTTTATATGTCCTGATCTGACAGGGTGGTTATTACAAATATAGTCATGTGAAGGTTTATATGTCCTGATCTGACAGGATGGTTATTACAAATGTAAGTCATGTGAAGGTTTATATGTCCTGATCTGACAGGATGGTTATTACACATGTAAGTCATGTGAAGGTTTATATGTCCTGATCTGACAGGGTGGTTATTAAAAATATAGTCATTTGAAGGTTTATATGTCCTGATCTGACAGGATGGTTATTACAAATGTAAGTCATGTGAAGGATTATATGTCCCGATCTGAAAGGATGGTTATTACAAATGTAAGTCATGTGAAGGTTTATGTGTGCTGATGTGACAGGATGGTTATTACACATGTAAGTCGTGTGAAGGTTTATATGTCCCGATCTGACAGGATGGTTATTACACATGTAAGTCATGTGAAGGTTTATATGTCCTGATCTGAGAGGATGATTATTACAAATGTAAGTCATGTGAAGGTTTATATGTCCTGATCTGACAGGATGGTTATTACACATGTAAATCGTGTGAAGGTTTACATGTCCCGATCTGACAGGATGGTTATTACACAAGTAAGTCATGTGAAGGTTTATATATCCTGATCTGACAGGGTGGTTATTCCACATGTATGTCGTGTGAAGGTTTACATGTCCTGATCTGACAGGATGGTTGTTACACATGTAAGTAATGTGAAGGTTTATATGTCCTGATCTGACAGGGTGGTTATTCCACATGTATGTCGTGTGAAGGTTTACATGTCCTGATCTGACAGGATGGTTTTTACAAATGTAAGTCATGTGAAGGTTTACATTTCCTGGTCTGACAGGATGGTTATTACAAATGCAAGTCATGTGAAGGTTTATATGTCCTGATCTGACAGGGTGGTTATTCCACATGTATATCGTGTGAAGGTTTATATGTCCTGATCTGACAGGATGGTTATTACACATATAAGTCATGTGAAGGTTTGTATGTCCTGATCTGACAGGATGGTTATTACACATGTAAGTCGTGTGAAGGTTTATATGTCCTGATCTGACAAGATGGTTATTACAAATGCAAGTCATGTGAAGGTTTATATGTCCTGATCTGACAGGATGGTTATTACAAATGTAAGTCATGTGAAGGTTTATATGTCCTGATCTGACAGGATGGTTATTACATTGTAAGTCGTGTGAAGGTTTATATGTCCTGATCTGAATGGATGGTTATCACAAATGTAGGAATTTGAAGTTTTATATGTCCTGATCTAACAGGATGGTTATTACAAATGTTAGTCATGTGAAGGTTTATATGTCCTGATCTGACAGGATGGTTATTGCAAATGTAGTAATGTGAAGGTTTATATGTCCTGATCTGACAGGATGGTTATTACAAATGTTAGTCATGTGAAGGTTTATATGTCCTGATCTGACAGGATGGTTATTGCAAATGTAAGTCATGTGAAGGTTTATATGTCCTGATCTGACAGGATGGTTATTACAAATGTAGTAATGTGAAGGTTTATATGTCCTGATCTGACAGGATGGTTATTACAAATGTTAGTCATGTGAAGGTTTATATGTCCTGATCTGACAGGATGGTTATTGCAAATGTAGTAATGTTAAGGTTTATATGTCCCGATCTGAAAGGATGGTTATTACAAATATAAGTCATGTGAAGGTTTATGTGTGCTGATGTGACAGGATTTTTATTACACATGTAAGTCGTGTGAAGGTTTATATGTCCCGATCTGACAGGATAGTTATTACACATGTAAGTCATGTGAAGGTTTATATGTCCCGATCTGAGAGGATGATTATTACAAATGTAAGTCATGTGAAGGTTTATATGTCCTGATCTGACAGGATGGTTATTACACATGTAAGTCGTGTGAAGGTTTATATGTCCTGATCTGACAGGGTGGTTATTACAAATATAGTCATGTGAAGGTTTATATGTCCTGATCTGACAGGATGGTTATTACAAATGTAAGTCATGTGAAGGTTTATATGTCCCGATCTGACAGGATGGTTATTACAAATGTAAGTCATGTGAAGGTTTATATGTCCTGATCTGACAGGATGGTTATTACACATGTAAGTCGTGTGAAGGTTTATATGTCCTGATCTGACAGGATGGTTATTACACATGTAAGTCATGTGAAGGTTTAAATGTCCTGATCTGACAGGGTGGTTATTACAAATATTGTCATGTGAAGGTTTATATGTCCTGATCTGACAGGATGGTTATTACAAATGTAAGTCATGTGAAGGTTTACATTTCCTGATCTGACAGGATGGTTATTGCACATGTAGTAATGTGAAGGTTTATATGTCCTGATCTGACAGGATGGTTATTACAAATGTAAGTCATGTGAAGGTTTATATTTCCTGATCTGACAGGATGGTTATTGCACATGTAGTAATGTGAAGGTATATATGTCCTGATCTGACAGGATGGTTATTACAAATGAAAGTCATGTGAAGGTTTATATTTCCTGATCTGACAGGATGGTTTTTCCTCATGTAGTAATGTGAAGGTTTATATGTCCTGATCTGACAGGATGGTTATTACACATGTAAGTCATGTGAAGGTTTATATGTCCTGATCTGACAGGGTCGTTATTAAAAATATAGTCATGTGAAGGTTTATATGTCCTGATCTGACAGGATGGTTATTACAAATGTAAGTCATGTGAAGGATTATATGTCCTGATCTGACAGGATGGTTATTACAAATGTAAGTCATGTGAAGGTTTATATGTCCTGATCTGACAGGATGGTTATTACACATGTAAGTCATGTGAAGGTTTATATGTCCCGATCTGACAGGATGGTTATTACACAAGTAAGTCATGTTAAGGTTTATATGTCCTGATCTGACAGGGTGGTTATTACAAATATAGTCATGTGAAGGTTTATATGTCCTGATCTGACAGGATGGTTATTACAAATGTAAGTCATGTGAAGGTTTATATGTCCTGATCTGACAGGATGGTTATTACACATGTAAGTCATGTGAAGGTTTATATGTCCTGATCTGACAGGGTGGTTATTAAAAATATAGTCATGTGAAGGTTTATATGTCCTGATCTGACAGGATGGTTATTACAAATGTAAGTCATGTGAAGGATTATATGTCCCGATCTGAAAGGATGGTTATTACAAATGTAAGTCATGTGAAGGTTTATGTGTGCTGATGTGACAGGATGGTTATTACACATGTAAGTCGTGTGAAGGTTTATATGTCCCGATCTGACAGGATGGTTATTACACGTGTAAGTCATGTGAAGGTTTATATGTCCTGATCTGAGAGGATGATTATTACAAATGTAAGTCATGTGAAGGTTTATATGTCTTGATCTGACAGGATGGTTATTACACATGTAAGTCGTGTGAAGGTTTATATGTCCCGATCTGACAGGATGGTTATTACACAAGTAAGTCATGTGAAGGTTTATATGTCCTGATCTGACAGGGTGGTTATTCCACATGTATGTCGTGTGAAGGTTTACATGTCCTGATCTGACAGGATGGTTGTTACACATGTAAGTAATGTGAAGGTTTATATGTCCTGATCTGACAGGGTGGTTATTCCACATGTATGTCGTGTGAAGGTTTACATGTCCTGATCTGACAGGATGGTTTTTACAAATGTAAGTCATGTGAAGGTTTATATTTCCTGGTCTGACAGGATGGTTATTACAAATGCAAGTCATGTGAAGGTTTATATGTCCTGATCTGACAGGGTGGTTATTCCACATGTATATCGTGTGAAGGTTTATATGTCCTGATCTGACAGGATGGTTATTACACATGTAAGTCATGTGAAGGTTTGTATGTCCTGATCTGACAGAATGGTTATTACACATGTAAGTCGTGTGAAGGTTTATATGTCCTGATCTGACAAGATGGTTATTACAAATGCAAGTCATGTGAAGGTTTATATGTCCTGATCTGACAGGATGGTTATTACAAATGTAAGTCATGTGAAGGTTTATATGTCCTGATCTGACAGGATGGTTATTACATTGTAAGTCGTGTGAAGGTTTATATGTCCTGATCTGAATGGATGGTTATCACAAATGTAGGAATTTGAAGTTTTATATGTCCTGATCTAACAGGATGGTTATTACACAAGTAAGTCATGTGAAGGTTTATATGTCCTGATCTGACAGGATGGTTGTTACACATGTAAGTCATGTGAAGGTTTATATGTCCTGATCTGACAGCGTGGTTATTCCACATGTATGTCGTGTGAAGGTTTACATGTCCTGATCTGACAGGATGGTTTTTACAAATGTAAGTCATGTGAAGGTTTATATTTCCTGGTCTGACAGGATGGTTATTACACATGTAAGTTATGTGAAGGTTTATATGTCCTGATCTGACAGGATGGTTATTACACATGTAAGTCATGTGAAGGTTTATATGTCCCGATCTGACAGGATGGTTATTACACAAGTAAGTCATGTTAAGGTTTATATGTCCTGATCTGACAGGGTGGTTATTACAAATATAGTCATGTGAAGGTTTATATGTCCTGATCTGACAGGATGGTTATTACAAATGTAAGTCATGTGAAGGTTTATATGTCCTGATCTGACAGGATGGTTATTACACATGTAAGTCATGTGAAGGTTTATATGTCCTGATCTGACAGGGTGGTTATTAAAAATATAGTCATTTGAAGGTTTATATGTCCTGATCTGACAGGATGGTTATTACAAATGTAAGTCATGTGAAGGATTATATGTCCCGATCTGAAAGGATGGTTATTACAAATGTAAGTCATGTGAAGGTTTATGTGTGCTGATGTGACAGGATGGTTATTACACATGTAAGTCGTGTGAAGGTTTATATGTCCCGATCTGACAGGATGGTTATTACACATGTAAGTCATGTGAAGGTTTATATGTCCTGATCTGAGAGGATGATTATTACAAATGTAAGTCATGTGAAGGTTTATATGTCCTGATCTGACAGGATGGTTATTACACATGTAAATCGTGTGAAGGTTTATATGTCCCGATCTGACAGGATGGTTATTACACAAGTAAGTCATGTGAAGGTTTATATATCCTGATCTGACAGGGTGGTTATTCCACATGTATGTCGTGTGAAGGTTTACATGTCCTGATCTGACAGGATGGTTGTTACACATGTAAGTAATGTGAAGGTTTATATGTCCTGATCTGACAGGGTGGTTATTCCACATGTATGTCGTGTGAAGGTTTACATGTCCTGATCTGACAGGATGGTTTTTACAAATGTAAGTCATGTGAAGGTTTATATTTCCTGGTCTGACAGGATGGTTATTACAAATGCAAGTCATGTGAAGGTTTATATGTCCTGATCTGACAGGGTGGTTATTCCACATGTATATCGTGTGAAGGTTTATATGTCCTGATCTGACAGGATGGTTATTACACATGTAAGTCATGTGAAGGTTTGTATGTCCTGATCTGACAGGATGGTTATTACACATGTAAGTCGTGTGAAGGTTTATATGTCCTGATCTGACAAGATGGTTATTACAAATGCAAGTCATGTGAAGGTTTATATGTCCTGATCTGACAGGATGGTTATTACAAATGTAAGTCATGTGAAGGTTTATATGTCCTGATCTGACAGGATGGTTATTACATTGTAAGTCGTGTGAAGGTTTATATGTCCTGATCTGAATGGATGGTTATCACAAATGTAGGAATTTGAAGTTTTATATGTCCTGATCTAACAGGATGGTTATTACAAATGTTAGTCATGTGAAGGTTTATATGTCCTGATCTGACAGGATGGTTATTGCACATGTAGTAATGTGAAGGTTTATATGTCCTGATCTGACAGGATGGTTATTACAAATGTTAGTCATGTGAAGGTTTATATGTCCTGATCTGACAGGAAGGTTATTGCAAATGTAAGTCATGTGAAGGTTTATATGTCCTGATCTGACAGGATGGTTATTACAAATGTAGTAATGTGAAGGTTTATATGTCCTGATCTGACAGGATGGTTATTACAAATGTTAGTCATGTGAAGGTTTATATGTCCTGATCTGACAGGATGGTTATTGCAAATGTAGTAATGTTAAGGTTTATATGTCCCGATCTGAAAGGATGGTTATTACAAATATAAGTCATGTGAAGGTTTATGTGTGCTGATGTGACAGGATTTTTATTACACATGTAAGTCGTGTGAAGGTTTATATGTCCCGATCTGACAGGATAGTTATTACACATGTAAGTCATGTGAAGGTTTATATGTCCTGATCTGAGAGGATGATTATTACAAATGTAAGTCATGTGAAGGTTTATATGTCCTGATCTGACAGGATGGTTATTACACATGTAAGTCGTGTGAAGGTTTATATGTCCTGATCTGACAGGGTGGTTATTACAAATATAGTCATGTGAAGGTTTATATGTCCCGATCTGACAGGATGGTTATTACAAATGTAAGTCATGTGAAGGTTTACATTTCCTGATCTGACAGGATGGTTATTGCACATGTAGTAATGTGAAGGTTTATATGTCCTGATCTGACAGGATGGTTATTACAAATGTAAGTCATGTGAAGGTTTATATGTCCTGATCTGACAGGATGGTTATTACACATGTAAGTCATGTGAAGGTTTATATGTCCCGATCTGACAGTATGGTTATTACACAAGTAAGTCATGTTAAGGTTTATATGTCCTGATCTGACAGGGTGGTTATTACAAATATAGTCATGTGAAGGTTTATATGTCCTGATCTGACAGGATGGTTATTACAAATGTAAGTCATGTGAAGGTTTATATGTCCTGATCTGACAGGATGGTTATTACACATGTAAGTCATGTGAAGGTTTATATGTCCTGATCTGACAGGGTGGTTATTAAAAATATAGTCATGTGAAGGTTTATATGTCCTGATCTGACAGGATGGTTATTACAAATGTAAGTCATGTGAAGGATTATATGTCCCGATCTGAAAGGATGGTTATTACAAATGTAAGTCATGTGAAGGTTTATGTGTGCTGATGTGACAGGATGGTTATTACACATGTAAGTCGTGTGAAGGTTTATATGTCCCGATCTGACAGGATGGTTATTACACATGTAAGTCATGTGAAGGTTTATATGTCCTGATCTGAGAGGATGATTATTACAAATGTAAGTCATGTGAAGGTTTATATGTCCTGATCTGACAGGATGGTTATTACACATGTAAGTCGTGTGAAGGTTTATATGTCCCGATCTGACAGGATGGTTATTACACAAGTAAGTCATGTGAAGGTTTATATGTCCTGATCTGACAGGGTGGTTATTCCACATGTATGTCGTGTGAAGGTTTACATGTCCTGATCTGACAGGATCGTTGTTACACATGTAAGTAATGTGAAGGTTTATATGTCCTGATCTGACAGGGTGGTTATTCCACATGTATGTCGTGTGAAGGTTTACATGTCCTGATCTGACAGGATGGTTTTTACAAATGTAAGTCATGTGAAGGTTTATATTTCCTGGTCTGACAGGATGGTTATTACAAATGCAAGTCATGTGAAGGTTTATATGTCCTGATCTGACAGGGTGGTTATTCCACATGTATATCGTGTGAAGGTTTATATGTCCTGATCTGACAGGATGGTTATTACACATGTAAGTCATGTGAAGATTTGTATGTCCTGATCTGACAGGATGGTTATTACACATGTAAGTCGTGTGAAGGTTTATATGTCCTGATCTGACAAGATGGTTATTACAAATGCAAGTCATGTGAAGGTTTATATGTCCTGATCTGACAGGATGGTTATTACAAATGTAAGTCATGTGAAGGTTTATATGTCCTGATCTGACAGGATGGTTATTACATTGTAAGTCGTGTGAAGGTTTATATGTCCTGATCTGAATGGATGGTTATCACAAATGTAGGAATTTGAAGTTTTATATGTCCTGATCTAACAGGATGGTTATTACAAATGTTAGTCATGTGAAGGTTTATATGTCCTGATCTGACAGGATGGTTATTGCAAATGTAGTAATGTGAAGGTTTATATGTCCTGATCTGACAGGATGGTTATTACAAATGTTAGTCATGTGAAGGTTTATATGTCCTGATCTGACAGGATGGTTATTGCAAATGTAAGTCATGTGAAGGTTTATATGTCCTGATCTGACAGGATGGTTATTACAAATGTAGTAATGTGAAGGTTTATATGTCCTGATCTGACAGGATGGTTATTACAAATGTTAGTCATGTGAAGGTTTATATGTCCTGATCTGACAGGATGGTTATTGCAAATGTAGTAATGTGAAGGTTTATATGTCCCGATCTGAAAGGATGGTTATTACAAATGTAAGTCATGTGAAGGTTTATGTGTGCTGATGTGACAGGATGGTTATTACACATGTAAGTCGTGTGAAGGTTTATATGTCCCGATCTGACAGGATGGTTATTACACATGTAAGTCATGTGAAGGTTTATATGTCCTGATCTGAGAGGATGATTATTACAAATGTAAGTCATGTGAAGGTTTATATGTCCTGATCTGACAGGATGGTTATTACACATGTAAGTCGTGTGAAGGTTTATATGTCCCGATCTGACAGGATGGTTATTACACAAGTAAGTCATGTGAAGGTTTATATGTCCTGATCTGACAGGATGGTCGTTACACATGTAAGTCATGTGAAGGTTTATATGTCCTGATCTGACAGGATGGTTTTTACAAATGTAAGTCATGTGAAGGTTTATATTTCCTGGTCTGACAGGATGGTTATTACAAATGCAAGTCATGTGAAGGTTTATATGTCCTGATCTGACAGGGTGGTTATTCCACATGTATATCGTGTGAAGGTTTATATGTCCTGATCTGACAGGATGGTTATTACACATGTAAGTCATGTGAAGGTTTGTATGTCCTGATCTGACAGGATGGTTATTACACATGTAAGTCGTGTGAAGGTTTATATATCCTGATCTGACAAGATGGTTATTACAAATGCATGTCATGTGAAGGTTTATATGTCCTGATCTGACAGGATGGTTATTACAAATGTAAGTCATGTGAAGGATTATATGTCCCGATCTGAAAGGGTGGTTATTACAAATGTAAGTCATGTGAAGGTTTATGTGTGCTGATGTGACAGGATGGTTATTACACATGTAAGTCGTGTGAAGGTTTATATGTCCTGATCTGACAGGATGGTTATTACATTGTAAGTCGTGTGAAGGTTTATATGTCCTGATCTGAATGGATGGTTATCACAAATGTAGGAATTTGAAGTTTTATATGTCCTGATCTAACAGGATGGTTATTACAAATGTTAGTCATGTGAAGGTTTATATGTCCTGATCTGACAGGATGGTTATTGCAAATGTAGTAATGTGAAGGTTTATATGTCCTGATCTGACAGGATGGTTATTACAAATGTTAGTCATGTGAAGGTTTATATGTCCTGATCTGACAGGATGGTTATTGCAAATGTAAGTCATGTGAAGGTTTATATGTCCTGATCTGACAGGATGGTTATTACACATGTAAGTCGTGTGAAGGTTTATATGTCCTGATCTGACAAGATGGTTATTACAAATGCAAGTCATGTGAAGGTTTATATGTCCTGATCTGACAGGATGGTTATTACAAATGTAAGTCATGTGAAGGATTATATGTCCTGATCTGAAAGGGTGGTTATTACAAATGTAAGTCATGTGAAGGTTTATGTGTGCTGATGTGACAGGATGGTTATTACACATGTAAGTCGTGTGAAGGTTTATATGTCCTGATCTGACAGGATGGTTATTACACATGTAAGTCATGTGAAGGTTTATATGTCCTGATCTGAGAGGATGATTATTACAAATGTAAGTCATGTGAAGGTTTATATGTCCCGATCTGACAGGATGGTTATTACACATGTAAGTCGTGTGAAGGTTTATATGTCCCGATCTGACAGGATGGTTATTACACAAGTAAGTCATGTGAAGGTTTATATGTCCTGATCTGACAGGATGGTTGTTACACATGTAAGTCATGTGAAGGTTTATATGTCCTGATCTGACAGCGTGGTTATTCCACATGTATGTCGTGTGAAGGTTTACATGTCCTGATCTGACAGGATGGTTTTTACAAATGTAAGTCATGTGAAGGTTTATATTTCCTGGTCTGACAGGATGGTTATTACACATGTAAGTCATGTGAAGGTTTATATGTCCTGATCTGACAGGATGGTTATTACACATGTAAGTCATGTGAAGGTTTATATGTCCCGATCTGACAGGATGGTTATTACACAAGTAAGTCATGTTAAGGTTTATATGTCCTGATCTGACAGGGTGGTTATTACAAATATAGTCATGTGAAGGTTTATATGTCCTGATCTGACAGGATGGTTATTACAAATGTAAGTCATGTGAAGGTTTATATGTCCTGATCTGACAGGATGGTTATTACACATGTAAGTCATGTGAAGGTTTATATGTCCTGATCTGACAGGGTGGTTATTAAAAATATAGTCATTTGAAGGTTTATATGTCCTGATCTGACAGGATGGTTATTACAAATGTAAGTCATGTGAAGGATTATATGTCCCGATCTGAAAGGATGGTTATTACAAATGTAAGTCATGTGAAGGTTTATGTGTGCTGATGTGACAGGATGGTTATTACACATGTAAGTCGTGTGAAGGTTTATATGTCCCGATCTGACAGGATGGTTATTACACATGTAAGTCATGTGAAGGTTTATATGTCCTGATCTGAGAGGATGATTATTACAAATGTAAGTCATGTGAAGGTTTATATGTCCTGATCTGACAGGATGTTTATTACACATGTAAATCGTGTGAAGGTTTATATGTCCCGATCTGACAGGATGGTTATTACACAAGTAAGTCATGTGAAGGTTTATATATCCTGATCTGACAGGGTGGTTATTCCACATGTATGTCGTGTGAAGGTTTACATGTCCTGATCTGACAGGATGGTTGTTACACATGTAAGTAATGTGAAGGTTTATATGTCCTGATCTGACAGGGTGGTTATTCCACATGTATGTCGTGTGAAGGTTTACATGTCCTGATCTGACAGGATGGTTTTTACAAATGTAAGTCATGTGAAGGTTTATATTTCCTGGTCTGACAGGATGGTTATTACAAATGCAAGTCATGTGAAGGTTTATATGTCCTGATCTGACAGGGTGGTTATTCCACATGTATATCGTGTGAAGGTTTATATGTCCTGATCTGACAGGATGGTTATTACACATGTAAGTCATGTGAAGGTTTGTATGTCCTGATCTGACAGGATGGTTATTACACATGTAAGTCGTGTGAAGGTTTATATGTCCTGATCTGACAAGATGGTTATTACAAATGCAAGTCATGTGAAGGTTTATATGTCCTGATCTGACAGGATGGTTATTACAAATGTAAGTCATGTGAAGGTTTATATGTCCTGATCTGACAGGATGGTTATTACATTGTAAGTCGTGTGAAGGTTTATATGTCCTGATCTGAATGGATGGTTATCACAAATGTAGGAATTTGAAGTTTTATATGTCCTGATCTAACAGGATGGTTATTACAAATGTTAGTCATGTGAAGGTTTATATGTCCTGATCTGACAGGATGGTTATTGCAAATGTAGTAATGTGAAGGTTTATATGTCCTGATCTGACAGGATGGTTATTACAAATGTTAGTCATGTGAAGGTTTATATGTCCTGATCTGACAGGAAGGTTATTGCAAATGTAAGTCATGTGAAGGTTTATATGTCCTGATCTGACAGGATGGTTATTACAAATGTAGTAATGTGAAGGTTTATATGTCCTGATCTGACAGGATGGTTATTACAAATGTTAGTCATGTGAAGGTTTATATGTCCTGATCTGACAGGATGGTTATTGCAAATGTAGTAATGTTAAGGTTTATATGTCCCGATCTGAAAGGATGGTTATTACAAATATAAGTCATGTGAAGGTTTATGTGTGCTGATGTGACAGGATTTTTATTACACATGTAAGTCGTGTGAAGGTTTATATGTCCCGATCTGACAGGATAGTTATTACACATGTAAGTCATGTGAAGGTTTATATGTCCTGATCTGAGAGGATGATTATTACAAATGTAAGTCATGTGAAGGTTTATATGTCCTGATCTGACAGGATGGTTATTACACATGTAAGTCGTGTGAAGGTTTATATGTCCTGATCTGACAGGGTGGTTATTACAAATATAGTCATGTGAAGGTTTATATGTCCTGATCTGACAGGATGGTTATTACAAATGTAAGTCATGTGAAGGTTTATATGTCCCGATCTGACAGGATGGTTATTACAAATGTAAGTCATGTGAAGGTTTATATGTCCTGATCTGACAGGATGGTTATTACACATGTAAGTCGTGTGAAGGTGTATATGTCCTGATCTGACAGGATGGTTATTACACATGTAAGTCATGTGAAGGTTTAAATGTCCTGATCTGACAGGGTGGTTATTACAAATATTGTCATGTGAAGGTTTATATGTCCTGATCTGACAGGATGGTTATTACAAATGTAAGTCATGTGAAGGTTTACATTTCCTGATCTGACAGGATGGTTATTGCACATGTAGTAATGTGAAGGTTTATATGTCCTGATCTGACAGGATGGTTATTACAAATGTAAGTCATGTGAAGGTTTATATTTCCTGATCTGACAGGATGGTTATTGCACATGTAGTAATGTGAAGGTTTATATGTCCTGATCTGACAGGATGGTTATTACAAATGAAAGTCATGTGAAGGTTTATATTTCCTGATCTGACAGGATGGTTATTGCACATGTAGTAATGTGAAGGTTTATATGTCCTGATCTGACAGGATGGTTATTACAAATGTTAGTCATGTGAAGGTTTATATGTCCTGATCTGACAGGATGGTTATTGCAAATGTAGTAATGTTAAGGTTTATATGTCCCGATCTGAAAGGATGGTTATTACAAATATAAGTCATGTGAAGGTTTATGTGTGCTGATGTGACAGGATTTTTATTACACATGTAAGTCGTGTGAAGGTTTATATGTCCCGATCTGACAGGATAGTTATTACACATGTAAGTCATGTGAAGGTTTATATGTCCTGATCTGAGAGGATGATTATTACAAATGTAAGTCATGTGAAGGTTTATATGTCCTGATCTGACAGGATGGTTATTACACATGTAAGTCGTGTGAAGGTTTATATGTCCTGATCTGACAGGGTGGTTATTACAAATATAGTCATGTGAAGGTTTATATGTCCTGATCTGACAGGATGGTTATTACAAATGTAAGTCATGTGAAGGTTTATATGTCCCGATCTGACAGGATGGTTATTACAAATGTAAGTCATGTGAAGGTTTATATGTCCTGATCTGACAGGATGGTTATTACACATGTAAGTCGTGTGAAGGTGTATATGTCCTGATCTGACAGGATTGTTATTACACATGTAAGTCATGTGAAGGTTTAAATGTCCTGATCTGACAGGGTGGTTATTACAAATATTGTCATGTGAAGGTTTATATGTCCTGATCTGACAGGATGGTTATTACAAATGTAAGTCATGTGAAGGTTTACATTTCCTGATCTGACAGGATGGTTATTGCACATGTAGTAATGTGAAGGTTTATATGTCCTGATCTGACAGGATGGTTATTACAAATGTAAGTCATGTGAAGGTTTATATTTCCTGATCTGACAGGATGGTTATTGCACATGTAGTAATGTGAAGGTTTATATGTCCTGATCTGACAGGATGGTTATTACAAATGAAAGTCATGTGAAGGTTTATATTTCCTGATCTGACAGGATGGTTATTGCACATGTAGTAATGTGAAGGTTTATATGTCCTGATCTGACAGGATGGTTATTACAAATGTAAGTCATGTGAAGGTTTATATGTCCTGATCTGACAGGATGGTTATTACACATGTAAGTCATGTGAAGGTTTATATGTCCCGATCTGACAGTATGGTTATTACACAAGTAAGTCATGTTAAGGTTTATATGTCCTGATCTGACAGGGTGGTTATTACAAATATAGTCATGTGAAGGTTTATATGTCCTGATCTGACAGGATGGTTATTACAAATGTAAGTCATGTGAAGGTTTATATGTCCTGATCTGACAGGATGGTTATTACACATGTAAGTCATGTGAAGGTTTATATGTCCTGATCTGACAGGGTGGTTATTAAAAATATAGTCATGTGAAGGTTTATATGTCCTGATCTGACAGGATGGTTATTACAAATGTAAGTCATGTGAAGGATTATATGTCCCGATCTGAAAGGATGGTTATTACAAATGTAAGTCATGTGAAGGTTTATGTGTGCTGATGTGACAGGATGGTTATTACACATGTAAGTCGTGTGAAGGTTTATATGTCCCGATCTGACAGGATGGTTATTACACATGTAAGTCATGTGAAGGTTTATATGTCCTGATCTGAGAGGATGATTATTACAAATGTAAGTCATGTGAAGGTTTATATGTCCTGATCTGACAGGATGGTTATTACACATGTAAGTCGTGTGAAGGTTTATATGTCCCGATCTGACAGGATGGTTATTACACAAGTAAGTCATGTGAAGGTTTATATGTCCTGATCTGACAGGGTGGTTATTCCACATGTATGTCGTGTGAAGGTTTACATGTCCTGATCTGACAGGATCGTTGTTACACATGTAAGTAATGTGAAGGTTTATATGTCCTGATCTGACAGGGTGGTTATTCCACATGTAAGTCATGTGAAGGTTTACATGTCCTGATCTGACAGGATGGTTTTTACAAATGTAAGTCATGTGAAGGTTTATATTTCCTGGTCTGACAGGATGGTTATTACAAATGCAAGTCATGTGAAGGTTTATATGTCCTGATCTGACAGGGTGGTTATTCCACATGTATATCGTGTGAAGGTTTATATGTCCTGATCTGACAGGATGGTTATTACACATGTAAGTCATGTGAAGGTTTGTATGTCCTGATCTGACAGGATGGTTATTACACATGTAAGTCGTGTGAAGGTTTATATATCCTGATCTGACAAGATGGTTATTACAAATGCATGTCATGTGAAGGTTTATATGTCCTGATCTGACAGGATGGTTATTACAAATGTAAGTCATGTGAAGGATTATATGTCCCGATCTGAAAGAGTGGTTATTACAAATGTAAGTCATGTGAAGGTTTATGTGTGCTGATGTGACAGGATGGTTATTACACATGTAAGTCGTGTGAAGGTTTATATGTCCTGATCTGACAGGATGGTTATTACATTGTAAGTCGTGTGAAGGTTTATATGTCCTGATCTGAATGGATGGTTATCACAAATGTAGGAATTTGAAGTTTTATATGTCCTGATCTAACAGGATGGTTATTACAAATGTTAGTCATGTGAAGGTTTATATGTCCTGATCTGACAGGATGGTTATTGCAAATGTAGTAATGTGAAGGTTTATATGTCCTGATCTGACAGGATGGTTATTACAAATGTTAGTCATGTGAAGGTTTATATGTCCTGATCTGACAGGATGGTTATTGCAAATGTAAGTCATGTGAAGGTTTATATGTCCTGATCTGACAGGATGGTTATTACAAATGTAGTAATGTGAAGGTTTATATGTCCTGATCTGACAGGATGGTTATTACAAATGTTAGTCATGTGAAGGTTTATATGTCCTGATCTGACAGGATGGTTATTGCAAATGTAGTAATGTGAAGGTTTATATGTCCCGATCTGAAAGGATGGTTATTACAAATGTAAGTCATGTGAAGGTTTATGTGTGCTGATGTGACAGGATGGTTATTACACATGTAAGTCGTGTGAAGGTTTATATGTCCCGATCTGACAGGATGGTTATTACACATGTAAGTCATGTGAAGGTTTATATGTCCTGATCTGAGAGGATGATTATTACAAATGTAAGTCATGTGAAGGTTTATATGTCCTGATCTGACAGGATGGTTATTACACATGTAAGTCGTGTGAAGGTTTATATGTCCCGATCTGACAGGATGGTTATTACACAAGTAAGTCATGTGAAGGTTTATATGTCCTGATCTGACAGGATGGTCGTTACACATGTAAGTCATGTGAAGGTTTATATGTCCTGATCTGACAGGATGGTTTTTACAAATGTAAGTCATGTGAAGGTTTATATTTCCTGGTCTGACAGGATGGTTATTACAAATGCAAGTCATGTGAAGGTTTATATGTCCTGATCTGACAGGGTGGTTATTCCACATGTATATCGTGTGAAGGTTTATATGTCCTGATCTGACAGGATGGTTATTACACATGTAAGTCATGTGAAGGTTTGTATGTCCTGATCTGACAGGATGGTTATTACACATGTAAGTCGTGTGAAGGTTTATATATCCTGATCTGACAAGATGGTTATTACAAATGCATGTCATGTGAAGGTTTATATGTCCTGATCTGACAGGATGGTTATTACAAATGTAAGTCATGTGAAGGATTATATGTCCCGATCTGAAAGGGTGGTTATTACAAATGTAAGTCATGTGAAGGTTTATGTGTGCTGATGTGACAGGATGGTTATTACACATGTAAGTCGTGTGAAGGTTTATATGTCCTGATCTGACAGGATGGTTATTACACATGTAAGTCATGTGAAGGTTTATATGTCCTGATCTGAGAGGATGATTATTACAAATGTAAGTCATGTGAAGGTTTATATGTCCTGATCTGACAGGATGGTTATTACACATGTAAGTCGTGTGAAGGTTTATATGTCCCGATCTGACAGGATGGTTATTACACAAGTAAGTTATGTGAAGGTTTATATGTCCTGATCTGACAGGATGGTTGTTACACATGTAAGTCATGTGAAGGTTTATATGTCCTGATCTGACAGCGTGGTTATTCCACATGTATGTCGTGTGAAGGTTTACATGTCCTGATCTGACAGGATGGTTTTTACAAATGTAAGTCATGTGAAGGTTTATATTTCCTGGTCTGACAGGATGGTTATTACACATGTAAGTCATGTGAAGGTTTATATGTCCTGATCTGACAGGATGGTTATTACACATGTAAGTCATGTGAAGGTTTATATGTCCTGATCTGACAGGATTGTTATTACACATGTAAGTCATGTGAAGGTTTATATGTCCCGATCTGACAGGATGGTTATTACACAAGTAAGTCATGTTAAGGTTTATATGTCCTGATCTGACAGGGTAGTTATTACAAATATAGTCATGTGAAGGTTTATATGTCCTGATCTGACAGGATGGTTATTAGAAATGTAAGTCATGTGAAGGTTTATATGTCCTGATCTGACAGGATGGTTATTACACATGTAAGTCATGTGAAGGTTTATATGTACTGATCTGACAGGGTGGTTATTAAAAATATAGTCATGTGAAGGTTTATATGTCCTGATCTGACAGGATGGTTATTACAAATGTAAGTCATGTGAAGGATTATATGTCCCGATCTGAAAGGATGGTTATTACAAATGTAAGTCATGTGAAGGTTTATGTGTGCTGATGTGACAGGATGGTTATTACACATGTAAGTCGTGTGAAGGTTTATATGTCCCGATCTGACAGGATGGTTATTACACATGTAAGTCATGTGAAGGTTTATATGTCCTGATCTGAGAGGATGATTATTACAAATGTAAGTCATGTGAAGGTTTATATGTCCTGATCTGACAGGATGGTTATTACACATGTAAATCGTGTGAAGGTTTATATGTCCCGATCTGACAGGATGGTTATTACACAAGTAAGTCATGTGAAGGTTTATATATCCTGATCTGACAGGGTGGTTATTCCACATGTATGTCGTGTGAAGGTTTACATGTCCTGATCTGACAGGATGGTTGTTACACATGTAAGTAATGTGAAGGTTTATATGTCCTGATCTGACAGGGTGGTTATTCCACATGTATGTCGTGTGAAGGTTTACATGTCCAGATCTGACAGGATGGTTTTTACAAATGTAAGTCATGTGAAGGTTTATATTTCCTGGTCTGACAGGATGGTTATTACAAATGCAAGTCATGTGAAGGTTTATATGTCCTGATCTGACAGGGTGGTTATTCCACATGTATATCGTGTGAAGGTTTATATGTCCTGATCTGACAGGATGGTTATTACACATGTAAGTCATGTGAAGGTTTGTATGTCCTGATCTGACAGGATGGTTATTACACATGTAAGTCGTGTGAAGGTTTATATGTCCTGATCAGACAAGATGGTTATTACAAATGCAAGTCATGTGAAGGTTTATATGTCCTGATCTGACAGGATGGTTATTACAAATGTAAGTCATGTGAAGGTTTATATGTCCTGATCTGACAGGATGGTTATTACATTGTAAGTCGTGTGAAGGTTTATACGTCCTGATCTGAATGGATGGTTATCACAAATGTAGGAATTTGAAGTTTTATATGTCCTGATCTAACAGGATGGTTATTACAAATGTTAGTCATGTGAAGGTTTATATGTCCTGATCTGACAGGATGGTTATTACACATGTAAGTCATGTGAAGGTTTATATGTCCTGATCTGAGAGGATGATTATTACAAATGTTAGTCATGTGAAGGTTTATATGTCCTGATCTGACAGGATGGTTATTGCAAATGTAAGTCATGTGAAGGTTTATATGTCCTGATCTGACAGGATGGTTATTACAAATGTAGTAATGTGAAGGTTTATATGTCCTGATCTGACAGGATGGTTATTACAAATGTTAGTCATGTGAAGGTTTATATGTCCTGATCTGACAGGATGGTTATTGCAAATGTAGTAATGTGAAGGTTTATATGTCCCGATCTGAAAGGATGGTTATTACAAATATAAGTCATGTGAAGGTTTATGTGTGCTGATGTGACAGGATGGTTATTACACATGTAAGTCGTGTGAAGGTTTATATGTCCCGATCTGACAGGATAGTTATTACACATGTAAGTCATGTGAAGGTTTATATGTCCTGATCTGAGAGGATGATTATTACAAATGTAAGTCATGTGAAGGTTTATATGTCCTGATCTGACAGGATGGTTATTACACATGTAAGTCGTGTGAAGGTTTATATGTCCCGATCTGACAGGGTGGTTATTACACAAGTAAGTCATGTGAAGGTTTATATGTCCTGATCTGACAGGATGGTCGTTACACATGTAAGTCATGTGAAGGTTTATATGTCCTGATCTGACAGGATGGTTTTTACAAATGTAAGTCATGTGAAGGTTTATATTTCCTGGTCTGACAGGATGGTTATTACAAATGCAAGTCATGTGAAGGTTTATATGTCCTGATCTGACAGGGTGGTTATTCCACATGTATATCGTGTGAAGGTTTATATGTCCTGATCTGACAGGATGGTTATTACACATGTAAGTCATGTGAAGGTTTATATGTCCTGATCTGAGAGGATGATTATTACAAATGTAAGTCATGTGAAGGTTTATATGTCCTGATCTGACAGGATGGTTATTACACATGTAAATCGTGTGAAGGTTTATATGTCCCGATCTGACAGGATGGTTATTACACAAGTAAGTCATGTGAAGGTTTATATATCCTGATCTGACAGGGTGGTTATTCCACATGTATGTCGTGTGAAGGTTTACATGTCCTGATCTGACAGGATGGTTGTTACACATGTAAGTAATGTGAAGGTTTATATGTCCTGATCTGACAGGGTGGTTATTCCACATGTACACTACCGTTCAAAAGTTTGGGATCACCCAAACAATTTTGTGTTTTCCATGAAAAGTCACACTTATTCACCACCATATGTTGTGAAATGAATAGAAAATAGAGTCAAGACATTGACAAGGTTAGAAATAATGATTTGTATTTGAAATAAGATTTTTTTTACATCAAACTTTGCTTTCGTCAAAGAATCCTCCATTTGCAGCAATTACAGCATTGCAGACCTTTGGCATTCTAGCTGTTAATTTGTTGAGGTAATCTGGAGAAATTGCACCCCACGCTTCCAGAAGCAGCTCCCACAAGTTGGATTGGTTGGATGGGCACTTCTTTGAGCAGATTGAGTTTCTGGAGCATCACATTTGTGGGGTCAATTAAACGCTCAAAATGGCCAGAAAAAGAGAACTTTCATCTGAAACTCGACAGTCTATTCTTGTTCTTAGAAATGAAGGCTATTCCATGCGAGAAATTGCTAAGAAATTGAAGATTTCCTACACCGGTGTGTACTACTCCCTTCAGAGGACAGCACAAACAGGCTCTAACAGGTACTATTTAATGAAGATGCCAGTTGGGGACCTGTGAGGCGTCTGTTTCTCAAACTAGAGACTCTAATGTACTTATCTTCTTGCTCAGTTGTGCAACGCGGCCTCCCACTTCTTTTTCTACTCTGGTTAGAGCCTGTTTGTGCTGTCCTCTGAAGGGAGTAGTACACACCGGTGTAGGAAATCTTCAATTTCTTAGCAATTTCTCGCATGGAATAGCCTTCATTTCTAAGAACAAGAATAGACTGTCGAGTTTCAGATGAAAGTTCTCTTTTTCTGGCCATTTTGAGCGTTTAATTGACCCCACAAATGTGATGCTCCAGAAACTCAATCTGCTCAAAGAAGTGCCCATCCAACCAATCCAACTTGTGGGAGCTGCTTCTGGAAGCGTGGGGTGCAATTTCTCCAGATTACCTCAACAAATTAACAGCTAGAATGCCAAAGGTCTGCAATGCTGTAATTGCTGCAAATGGAGGATTCTTTGACGAAAGCAAAGTTTGATGTAAAAAAAATCTTATTTCAAATACAAATCATTATTTCTAACCTTGTCAATGTCTTGACTCTATTTTCTATTCATTTCACAACATATGGTGGTGAATAAGTGTGACTTTTCATGGAAAACACAAAATTGTTTGGGTGATCCCAAACTTTTGAACGGTAGTGTATGTCGTGTGAAGGTTTACATGTCCTGATCTGACAGGATGGTTTTTACAAATGTAAGTCATGTGAAGGTTTATATTTCCTGGTCTGACAGGATGGTTATTACAAATGCAAGTCATGTGAAGGTTTATATGTCCTGATCTGACAGGATGGTTATTACACATGTAAGTCATGTGAAGGTTTGTATGTCCTGATCTGACAGGATGGTTATTACACATGTAAGTCGTGTGAAGGTTTATATGTCCTGATCTGACAAGATGGTTATTACAAATGCAAGTCATGTGAAGGTTTATATGTCCTGATCTGACAGGATGGTTATTACAAATGTAAGTCATGTGAAGGTTTATATGTCCTGATCTGACAGGATGGTTATTACATTGTAAGTCGTGTGAAGGTTTATATGTCCTGATCTGAATGGATGGTTATCACAAATGTAGGAATTTGAAGTTTTATATGTCCTGATCTAACAGGATGGTTATTACAAATGTTAGTCATGTGAAGGTTTATATGTCCTGATCTGACAGGATGGTTATTACACATGTAAGTCATGTGAAGGTTTATATGTCCTGATCTGAGAGGATGATTATTACAAATGTTAGTCATGTGAAGGTTTATATGTCCTGATCTGACAGGATGGTTATTGCAAATGTAAGTCATGTGAAGGTTTATATGTCCTGATCTGACAGGATGGTTATTACAAATGTAGTAATGTGAAGGTTTATATGTCCTGATCTGACAGGATGGTTATTACAAATGTTAGTCATGTGAAGGTTTATATGTCCTGATCTGACAGGATGGTTATTGCAAATGTAGTAATGTGAAGGTTTATATGTCCCGATCTGAAAGGATGGTTATTACAAATATAAGTCATGTGAAGGTTTATGTGTGCTGATGTGACAGGATGGTTATTACACATGTAAGTCGTGTGAAGGTTTATATGTCCCGATCTGACAGGATAGTTATTACACATGTAAGTCATGTGAAGGTTTATATGTCCTGATCTGAGAGGATGATTATTACAAATGTAAGTCATGTGAAGGTTTATATGTCCTGATCTGACAGGATGGTTATTACACATGTAAGTCGTGTGAAGGTTTATATGTCCCGATCTGACAGGGTGGTTATTACACAAGTAAGTCATGTGAAGGTTTATATGTCCTGATCTGACAGGATGGTCGTTACACATGTAAGTCATGTGAAGGTTTATATGTCCTGATCTGACAGGATGGTTTTTACAAATGTAAGTCATGTGAAGGTTTATATTTCCTGGTCTGACAGGATGGTTATTACAAATGCAAGTCATGTGAAGGTTTATATGTCCTGATCTGACAGGGTGGTTATTCCACATGTATATCGTGTGAAGGTTTATATGTCCTGATCTGACAGGATGGTTATTACACATGTAAGTCATGTGAAGGTTTGTATGTCCTGATCTGACAGGATGGTTATTACACATGTAAGTCGTGTGAAGGTTTATATGTCCTGATCTGACAAGATGGTTATTACAAATGCAAGTCGAGTGAAGGTTTATATGTCCTGATCTGACAGGATGGTTATTACAAATGTAAGTCATGTGAAGGATTATATGTCCCGATCTGAAAGGATGGTTATTACAAATGTAAGTCATGTGAAGGTTTATGTTTGCTGATGTGACAGGATGGTTATTACACATGTAAGTCGTGTGAAGGTTTATATGTCCTGATCTGACAAGATGGTTATTACACATGTAAGTCATGTGAAGGTTTATATGTCCTGATCTGAGAGGATGATTATTACAAATGTAAGTCATGTGAAGGTTTATATGTCCTGATCTGACAGGATGGTTATTACACATGTAAGTCGTGTGAAGGTTTATATGTCCTGATCTGACAGGATGGTCGTTACACATGTAAGTCATGTGAAGGTTTATATGTCCTGATCTGACAGGATGGTTTTTACAAATGTAAGTCATGTGAAGGTTTATATTTCCTTGTCTGACAGGATGGTTATTACAAATGCAAGTTATGTGAAGGTTTATATGTCCTGATCTGACAGGGTGGTTATTCCACATGTATATCGTGTGAAGGTTTATATGTCCTGATCTGACAGGATGGTTATTACACATGTAAGTCATGTGAAGGTTTGTATGTCCTGATCTGACAGGATGGTTATTACACATGTAAGTCGTGTGAAGGTTTATATATCCTGATCTGACAAGATGGTTATTACAAATGCATGTCATGTGAAGGTTTATATGTCCTGATCTGACAGGATGGTTATTACAAATGTAAGTCATGTGAAGGATTATATGTCCCGATCTGAAAGGGTGGTTATTACAAATGTAAGTCATGTGAAGGTTTATGTGTGCTGATGTGACAGGATGGTTATTACACATGTAAGTCGTGTGAAGGTTTATATGTCCTGATCTGACAGGATGGTTATTACACATGTAAGTCATGTGAAGGTTTATATGTCCTGATCTGAGAGGATGATTATTACAAATGTAAGTCATGTGAAGGTTTATATGTCCTGATCTGACAGGATGGTTATTACACATGTAAGTCGTGTGAAGGTTTATATGTCCCGATCTGACAGGATGGTTATTACACAAGTAAGTTATGTGAAGGTTTATATGTCCTGATCTGACAGGATGGTTGTTACACATGTAAGTCATGTGAAGGTTTATATGTCCTGATCTGACAGCGTGGTTATTCCACATGTATGTCGTGTGAAGGTTTACATGTCCTGATCTGACAGGATGGTTTTTACAAATGTAAGTCATGTGAAGGTTTATATTTCCTGGTCTGACAGGATGGTTATTACACATGTAAGTCATGTGAAGGTTTATATGTCCTGATCTGACAGGATGGTTATTACACATGTAAGTCATGTGAAGGTTTATATGTCCTGATCTGACAGGATTGTTATTACACATGTAAGTCATGTGAAGGTTTATATGTCCCGATCTGACAGGATGGTTATTACACAAGTAAGTCATGTTAAGGTTTATATGTCCTGATCTGACAGGGTAGTTATTACAAATATAGTCATGTGAAGGTTTATATGTCCTGATCTGACAGGATGGTTATTACAAATGTAAGTCATGTGAAGGTTTATATGTCCTGATCTGACAGGATGGTTATTACACATGTAAGTCATGTGAAGGTTTATATGTACTGATCTGACAGGGTGGTTATTAAAAATATAGTCATGTGAAGGTTTATATGTCCTGATCTGACAGGATGGTTATTACAAATGTAAGTCATGTGAAGGATTATATGTCCCGATCTGAAAGGATGGTTATTACAAATGTAAGTCATGTGAAGGTTTATGTGTGCTGATGTGACAGGATGGTTATTACACATGTAAGTCGTGTGAAGGTTTATATGTCCCGATCTGACAGGATGGTTATTACACATGTAAGTCATGTGAAGGTTTATATGTCCTGATCTGAGAGGATGATTATTACAAATGTAAGTCATGTGAAGGTTTATATGTCCTGATCTGACAGGATGGTTATTACACATGTAAATCGTGTGAAGGTTTATATGTCCCGATCTGACAGGATGGTTATTACACAAGTAAGTCATGTGAAGGTTTATATATCCTGATCTGACAGGGTGGTTATTCCACATGTATGTCGTGTGAAGGTTTACATGTCCTGATCTGACAGGATGGTTGTTACACATGTAAGTAATGTGAAGGTTTATATGTCCTGATCTGACAGGGTGGTTATTCCACATGTATGTCGTGTGAAGGTTTACATGTCCTGATCTGACAGGATGGTTTTTACAAATGTAAGTCATGTGAAGGTTTATATTTCCTGGTCTGACAGGATGGTTATTACAAATGCAAGTCATGTGAAGGTTTATATGTCCTGATCTGACAGGGTGGTTATTCCACATGTATATCGTGTGAAGGTTTATATGTCCTGATCTGACAGGATGGTTATTACAAATGTAAGTCATGTGAAGGTTTGTATGTCCTGATCTGACAGGATGGTTATTACACATGTAAGTCGTGTGAAGGTTTATATGTCCTGATCTGACAAGATGGTTATTACAAATGCAAGTCATGTGAAGGTTTATATGTCCTGATCTGACAGGATGGTTATTACAAATGTAAGTCATGTGAAGGTTTATATGTCCTGATCTGACAGGATGGTTATTACATTGTAAGTCGTGTGAAGGTTTATATGTCCTGATCTGAATGGATGGTTATCACAAATGTAGGAATTTGAAGTTTTATATGTCCTGATCTAACAGGATGGTTATTACAAATGTTAGTCATGTGAAGGTTTATATGTCCTGATCTGACAGGATGGTTATTACACATGTAAGTCATGTGAAGGTTTATATGTCCTGATCTGAGAGGATGATTATTACAAATGTTAGTCATGTGAAGGTTTATATGTCCTGATCTGACAGGATGGTTATTGCAAATGTAAGTCATGTGAAGGTTTATATGTCCTGATCTGACAGGATGGTTATTACAAATGTAGTAATGTGAAGGTTTATATGTCCTGATCTGACAGGATGGTTATTACAAATGTTAGTCATGTGAAGGTTTATATGTCCTGATCTGACAGGATGGTTATTGCAAATGTAGTAATGTGAAGGTTTATATGTCCCGATCTGAAAGGATGGTTATTACAAATATAAGTCATGTGAAGGTTTATGTGTGCTGATGTGACAGGATGGTTATTACACATGTAAGTCGTGTGAAGGTTTATATGTCCCGATCTGACAGGATAGTTATTACACATGTAAGTCATGTGAAGGTTTATATGTCCTGATCTGAGAGGATGATTATTACAAATGTAAGTCATGTGAAGGTTTATATGTCCTGATCTGACAGGATGGTTATTACACATGTAAGTCGTGTGAAGGTTTATATGTCCCGATCTGACAGGGTGGTTATTACACAAGTAAGTCATGTGAAGGTTTATATGTCCTGATCTGACAGGATGGTCGTTACACATGTAAGTCATGTGAAGGTTTATATGTCCTGATCTGACAGGATGGTTTTTACAAATGTAAGTCATGTGAAGGTTTATATTTCCTGGTCTGACAGGATGATTATTACAAATGTAAGTCATGTGAAGGTTTATATGTCCTGATCTGACAGGATGGTTATTACACATGTAAATCGTGTGAAGGTTTATATGTCCCGATCTGACAGGATGGTTATTACACAAGTAAGTCATGTGAAGGTTTATATATCCTGATCTGACAGGGTGGTTATTCCACATGTATGTCGTGTGAAGGTTTACATGTCCTGATCTGACAGGATGGTTGTTACACATGTAAGTAATGTGAAGGTTTATATGTCCTGATCTGACAGGGTGGTTATTCCACATGTATGTCGTGTGAAGGTTTACATGTCCTGATCTGACAGGATGGTTTTTACAAATGTAAGTCATGTGAAGGTTTATATTTCCTGGTCTGACAGGATGGTTATTACAAATGCAAGTCATGTGAAGGTTTATATGTCCTGATCTGACAGGGTGGTTATTCCACATGTATATCGTGTGAAGGTTTATATGTCCTGATCTGACAGGATGGTTATTACACATGTAAGTCATGTGAAGGTTTGTATGTCCTGATCTGACAGGATGGTTATTACACATGTAAGTCGTGTGAAGGTTTATATGTCCTGATCTGACAAGATGGTTATTACAAATGCAAGTCATGTGAAGGTTTATATGTCCTGATCTGACAGGATGGTTATTACAAATGTAAGTCATGTGAAGGTTTATATGTCCTGATCTGACAGGATGGTTATTACATTGTAAGTCGTGTGAAGGTTTATATGTCCTGATCTGAATGGATGGTTATCACAAATGTAGGAATTTGAAGTTTTATATGTCCTGATCTAACAGGATGGTTATTACAAATGTTAGTCATGTGAAGGTTTATATGTCCTGATCTGACAGGATGGTTATTACACATGTAAGTCATGTGAAGGTTTATATGTCCTGATCTGAGAGGATGATTATTACAAATGTTAGTCATGTGAAGGTTTATATGTCCTGATCTGACAGGATGGTTATTGCAAATGTAAGTCATGTGAAGGTTTATATGTCCTGATCTGACAGGATGGTTATTACAAATGTAGTAATGTGAAGGTTTATATGTCCTGATCTGACAGGATGGTTATTACAAATGTTAGTCATGTGAAGGTTTATATGTCCTGATCTGACAGGATGGTTATTGCAAATGTAGTAATGTGAAGGTTTATATGTCCCGATCTGAAAGGATGGTTATTACAAATATAAGTCATGTGAAGGTTTATGTGTGCTGATGTGACAGGATGGTTATTACACATGTAAGTCGTGTGAAGGTTTATATGTCCCGATCTGACAGGATAGTTATTACACATGTAAGTCATGTGAAGGTTTATATGTCCTGATCTGAGAGGATGATTATTACAAATGTAAGTCATGTGAAGGTTTATATGTCCTGATCTGACAGGATGGTTATTACACATGTAAGTCGTGTGAAGGTTTATATGTCCCGATCTGACAGGGTGGTTATTACACAAGTAAGTCATGTGAAGGTTTATATGTCCTGATCTGACAGGATGGTCGTTACACATGTAAGTCATGTGAAGGTTTATATGTCCTGATCTGACAGGATGGTTTTTACAAATGTAAGTCATGTGAAGGTTTATATTTCCTGGTCTGACAGGATGGTTATTACAAATGCAAGTCATGTGAAGGTTTATATGTCCTGATCTGACAGGGTGGTTATTCCACATGTATATCGTGTGAAGGTTTATATGTCCTGATCTGACAGGATGGTTATTACACATGTAAGTCATGTGAAGGTTTATATGTCCTGATCTGAGAGGATGATTATTACAAATGTAAGTCATGTGAAGGTTTATATGTCCTGATCTGACAGGATGGTTATTACACATGTAAATCGTGTGAAGGTTTATATGTCCCGATCTGACAGGATGGTTATTACACAAGTAAGTCATGTGAAGGTTTATATATCCTGATCTGACAGGGTGGTTATTCCACATGTATGTCGTGTGAAGGTTTACATGTCCTGATCTGACAGGATGGTTGTTACACATGTAAGTAATGTGAAGGTTTATATGTCCTGATCTGACAGGGTGGTTATTCCACATGTACACTACCGTTCAAAAGTTTGGGATCACCCAAACAATTTTGTGTTTTCCATGAAAAGTCACACTTATTCACCACCATATGTTGTGAAATGAATAGAAAATAGAGTCAAGACATTGACAAGGTTAGAAATAATGATTTGTATTTGAAATAAGATTTTTTTTACATCAAACTTTGCTTTCGTCAAAGAATCCTCCATTTGCAGCAATTACAGCATTGCAGACCTTTGGCATTCTAGCTGTTAATTTGTTGAGGTAATCTGGAGAAATTGCACCCCACGCTTCCAGAAGCAGCTCCCACAAGTTGGATTGGTTGGATGGGCACTTCTTTGAGCAGATTGAGTTTCTGGAGCATCACATTTGTGGGGTCAATTAAACGCTCAAAATGGCCAGAAAAAGAGAACTTTCATCTGAAACTCGACAGTCTATTCTTGTTCTTAGAAATGAAGGCTATTCCATGCGAGAAATTGCTAAGAAATTGAAGATTTCCTACACCGGTGTGTACTACTCCCTTCAGAGGACAGCACAAACAGGCTCTAACAGGTACTATTTAATGAAGATGCCAGTTGGGGACCTGTGAGGCGTCTGTTTCTCAAACTAGAGACTCTAATGTACTTATCTTCTTGCTCAGTTGTGCAACGCGGCCTCCCACTTCTTTTTCTACTCTGGTTAGAGCCTGTTTGTGCTGTCCTCTGAAGGGAGTAGTACACACCGGTGTAGGAAATCTTCAATTTCTTAGCAATTTCTCGCATGGAATAGCCTTCATTTCTAAGAACAAGAATAGACTGTCGAGTTTCAGATGAAAGTTCTCTTTTTCTGGCCATTTTGAGCGTTTAATTGACCCCACAAATGTGATGCTCCAGAAACTCAATCTGCTCAAAGAAGTGCCCATCCAACCAATCCAACTTGTGGGAGCTGCTTCTGGAAGCGTGGGGTGCAATTTCTCCAGATTACCTCAACAAATTAACAGCTAGAATGCCAAAGGTCTGCAATGCTGTAATTGCTGCAAATGGAGGATTCTTTGACGAAAGCAAAGTTTGATGTAAAAAAAATCTTATTTCAAATACAAATCATTATTTCTAACCTTGTCAATGTCTTGACTCTATTTTCTATTCATTTCACAACATATGGTGGTGAATAAGTGTGACTTTTCATGGAAAACACAAAATTGTTTGGGTGATCCCAAACTTTTGAACGGTAGTGTATGTCGTGTGAAGGTTTACATGTCCTGATCTGACAGGATGGTTTTTACAAATGTAAGTCATGTGAAGGTTTATATTTCCTGGTCTGACAGGATGGTTATTACAAATGCAAGTCATGTGAAGGTTTATATGTCCTGATCTGACAGGGTGGTTATTCCACATGTATATCGTGTGAAGGTTTATATGTCCTGATCTGACAGGATGGTTATTACACATGTAAGTCATGTGAAGGTTTGTATGTCCTGATCTGAGAGGATGGTTATTACACATGTAAGTCGTGTGAAGGTTTATATGTCCTGATCAGACAAGATGGTTATTACAAATGCAAGTCATGTGAAGGTTTATATGTCCTGATCTGACAGGATGGTTATTGCAAATGTAGTAATGTGAAGGTTTATATGTCCCGATCTGAAAGGATGGTTATTACAAATATAAGTCATGTGAAGGTTTATGTGTGCTGATGTGACAGGATGGTTATTACACATGTAAGTCGTGTGAAGGTTTATATGTCCCGATCTGACAGGATAGTTATTACACATGTAAGTCATGTGAAGGTTTATATGTCCTGATCTGAGAGGATGATTATTACAAATGTAAGTCATGTGAAGGTTTATATGTCCTGATCTGACAGGATGGTTATTACACATGTAAGTCGTGTGAAGGTTTATATGTCCCGATCTGACAGGGTGGTTATTACACAATTAAGTCATGTGAAGGTTTATATGTCCTGATCTGACAGGATGGTCGTTACACATGTAAGTCATGTGAAGGTTTATATGTCCTGATCTGACAGGATGGTTTTTACAAATGTAAGTCATGTGAAGGTTTATATTTCCTGGTCTGACAGGATGGTTATTACAAATGCAAGTCATGTGAAGGTTTATATGTCCTGATCTGACAGGGTGGTTATTCCACATGTATATCGTGTGAAGGTTTATATGTCCTGATCTGACAGGATGGTTATTACACATGTAAGTCATGTGAAGGTTTGTATGTCCTGATCTGACAGGATGGTTATTCCACATGTATGTCGTGTGAAGGTTTACATGTCCTGATCTGACAGGATGGTTGTTACACATGTAAGTAATGTGAAGGTTTATATGTCCTGATCTGACAGGGTGGTTATTCCACATGTATGTCGTGTGAAGGTTTACATGTCCTGATCTGACAGGATGGTTTTTACAAATGTAAGTCATGTGAAGGTTTATATTTCCTGGTCTGACAGGATGGTTATTACAAATGCAAGTCATGTGAAGGTTTATATGTCCTGATCTGACAGGGTGGTTATTCCACATGTATATCGTGTGAAGGTTTATATGTCCTGATCTGACAGGATGGTTATTACACATGTAAGTCATGTGAAGGTTTGTATGTCCTGATCTGACAGGATGGTTATTACACATGTAAGTCGTGTGAAGGTTTATATGTCCTGATCTGACAAGATGGTTATTACAAATGCAAGTCATGTGAAGGTTTATATGTCCTGATCTGACAGGATGGTTATTACAAATGTAAGTCATGTGAAGGTTTATATGTCCTGATCTGACAGGATGGTTATTACATTGTAAGTCGTGTGAAGGTTTGTATGTCCTGATCTGAATGGATGGTTATCACAAATGTAGGAATTTGAAGTTTTATATGTCCTGATCTAACAGGATGGTTATTACAAATGTTAGTCATGTGAAGGTTTATATGTCCTGATCTGACAGGATGGTTATTACACATGTAAGTCATGTGAAGGTTTATATGTCCTGATCTGAGAGGATGATTATTACAAATGTTAGTCATGTGAAGGTTTATATGTCCTGATCTGACAGGATGGTTATTGCAAATGTAAGTCATGTGAAGGTTTATATGTCCTGATCTGACAGGATGGTTATTACAAATGTAGTAATGTGAAGGTTTATATGTCCTGATCTGACAGGATGGTTATTACAAATGTTAGTCATGTGAAGGTTTATATGTCCTGATCTGACAGGATGGTTATTGCAAATGTAGTAATGTGAAGGTTTATATGTCCCGATCTGAAAGGATGGTTATTACAAATATAAGTCATGTGAAGGTTTAGGTGTGCTGATGTGACAGGATGGTTATTACACATGTAAGTCGTGTGAAGGTTTATATGTCCCGATCTGACAGGATAGTTATTACACATGTAAGTCATGTGAAGGTTTATATGTCCTGATCTGAGAGGATGATTATTACAAATGTAAGTCATGTGAAGGTTTATATGTCCTGATCTGACAGGATGGTTATTACACATGTAAGTCGTGTGAAGGTTTATATGTCCCGATCTGACAGGGTGGTTATTACACAAGTAAGTCATGTGAAGGTTTATATGTCCTGATCTGACAGGATGGTCGTTACACATGTAAGTCATGTGAAGGTTTATATGTCCTGATCTGACAGGATGGTTTTTACAAATGTAAGTCATGTGAAGGTTTATATTTCCTGGTCTGACAGGATGGTTATTACAAATGCAAGTCATGTGAAGGTTTATATGTCCTGATCTGACAGGGTGGTTATTCCACATGTATATCGTGTGAAGGTTTATATGTCCTGATCTGACAGGATGGTTATTACACATGTAAGTCATGTGAAGGTTTGTATGTCCTGATCTGACAGGATGGTTATTACACATGTAAGTCGTGTGAAGGTTTATATGTCCTGATCTGACAAGATGGTTATTACAAATGCAAGTCATGTGAAGGTTTATATGTCCTGATCTGACAGGATGGTTATTACAAATGTAAGTCATGTGAAGGATTATATGTCCCGATCTGAAAGGATTGTTATTACAAATGTAAGTCATGTGAAGGTTTATGTTTGCTGATGTGACAGGATGGTTATTACACATGTAAGTCGTGTGAAGGTTTATATGTCCTGATCTGACAAGATGGTTATTACACATGTAAGTCATGTGAAGGTTTATATGTCCTGATCTGAGAGGATGATTATTACAAATGTAAGTCATGTGAAGGTTTATATGTCCTGATCTGACAGGATGGTTATTACACATGTAAGTCGTGTGAAGGTTTATATGTCCCGATCTGACAGGATGGTTATTACACAAGTAAGTCATGTGAAGGTTTATATGTCCTGATCTGACAGGATGGTTGTTACACATGTAAGTCATGTGAAGGTTTATATGTCCTGATCTGACAGCGTGGTTATTCCACATGTATGTCCTGTGAAGGTTTACATGTCCTGATCTGACAGGATGGTTTTTACAAATGTAAGTCATGTGAAGGTTTATATTTCCTGGTCTGACAGGATGGTTATTACAAATGCAAGTCATGTGAAGGTTTATATGTCCTGATCTGACAGGGTGGTTATTCCACATGTATATCGTGTGAAGGTTTATATGTCCTGATCTGACAGGATGGTTATTACACATGTATGTCATGTGAAAGTTTGTATGTCCTGATCTGACAGGATGGTTATTACACATGTAAGTCGTGTGAAGGTTTATATGTCCTGATCTGACAAGATGGTTATTACAAATGCAAGTCATGTGAAGGTTTATATGTCCTGATCTGACAGGATGGTTATTACAAATGTAAGTCGTGTGAAGGTTTATATGTCCTGATCTGAATGGATGGTTATTACAAATGTAGGAATTAGTAGTTTATATGTCCTGATCTAACAGGATGGTTATTACAAATGTTAGTCATGTGAAGGTTTATATGTCGTGATCTGACAGGATGGTTATTGCAAATGTAGTAATGTGAAGGTTTATATGTCCTGATCTGACAGGATGGTTATTACAAATGTTAGTCATGTGAAGGTTTATATGTCCTGATCTGACAGGATGGTTATTGCAAATGTAAGTCATGTGAAGGTTTATATGTCCTGATCTGACAGGAAGGTTATTACAAATGTAGTAATGTGAAGGTTTATATGTCCTGATCTGACAGGATGGTTATTACGAATGCAAGTCATGTGAAGGTTTATATGTCCTGATCTGACAGGATGGTTATTACACATGTAAGTCATGTGAAGGTTTAAATGTCCTGATCTGACAGGATGGTTATTACAAATGTAAGTCATGTGAAGGTTTATATGTCCCGATCTGACAGGATGGTTATTACAAACGTAAGTCATGTGAAGGTTTATATGTCCTGATCTGAGAGGATGATTGTTACAAATGTAAGTCATGTGAAGGTTTATATGTCCTGATCTGACAGGATGGTTATTACACATGTAAATCGTGTGAAGGTTTATATGTCCCGATCTGACAGGATGGTTATTACACAAGTAAGTCATGTGAAGGTTTATATATCCTGATCTGACAGGGTGGTTATTCCACATGTATGTCGTGTGAAGGTTTACATGTCCTGATCTGACAGGATGGTTGTTACACATGTAAGTAATGTGAAGGTTTATATGTCCTGATCTGACAGGGTGGTTATTCCACATGTATGTCGTGTGAAGGTTTACATGTCCTGATCTGACAGGATGGTTTTTACAAATGTAAGTCATGTGAAGGTTTATATTTCCTGGTCTGACAGGATGGTTATTACAAATGCAAGTCATGTGAAGGTTTATATGTCCTGATCTGACAGGGTGGTTATTCCACATGTATATCGTGTGAAGGTTTATATGTCCTGATCTGACAGGATGGTTATTACACATGTAAGTCATGTGAAGGTTTGTATGTCCTGATCTGACAGGATGGTTATTACACATGTAAGTCGTGTGAAGGTTTATATGTCCTGATCTGACAAGATGGTTATTACAAATGCAAGTCATGTGAAGGTTTATATGTCCTGATCTGACAGGATGGTTATTACAAATGTAAGTCATGTGAAGGTTTATATGTCCTGATCTGACAGGATGGTTATTACATTGTAAGTCGTGTGAAGGTTTATATGTCCTGATCTGAATGGATGGTTATCACAAATGTAGGAATTTGAAGTTTTATATGTCCTGATCTAACAGGATGGTTATTACAAATGTTAGTCATGTGAAGGTTTATATGTCCTGATCTGACAGGATGGTTATTACACATGTAAGTCATGTGAAGGTTTATATGTCCTGATCTGAGAGGATGATTATTACAAATGTTAGTCATGTGAAGGTTTATATGTCCTGATCTGACAGGATGGTTATTGCAAATGTAAGTCATGTGAAGGTTTATATGTCCTGATCTGACAGGATGGTTATTACAAATGTAGTAATGTGAAGGTTTATATGTCCTGATCTGACAGGATGGTTATTACAAATGTTAGTCATGTGAAGGTTTATATGTCCTGATCTGACAGGATGGTTATAGCAAATGTAGTAATGTGAAGGTTTATATGTCCCGATCTGAAAGGATGGTTATTACAAATATAAGTCATGTGAAGGTTTATGTGTGCTGATGTGACAGGATGGTTATTACACATGTAAGTCGTGTGAAGGTTTATATGTCCCGATTTGACAGGATAGTTATTACACATGTAAGTCATGTGAAGGTTTATATGTCCTGATCTGAGAGGATGATTATTACAAATGTAAGTCATGTGAAGGTTTATATGTCCTGATCTGACAGGATGGTTATTACACATGTAAGTCGTGTGAAGGTTTATATGTCCCGATCTGACAGGGTGGTTATTACACAAGTAAGTCATGTGAAGGTTTATATGTCCTGATCTGACAGGATGGTCGTTACACATGTAAGTCATGTGAAGGTTTATATGTCCTGATCTGACAGGATGGTTTTTACAAATGTAAGTCATGTGAAGGTTTATATTTCCTGGTCTGACAGGATGGTTATTACAAATGCAAGTCATGTGAAGGTTTATATGTCCTGATCTGACAGGGTGGTTATTCCACATGTATATCGTGTGAAGGTTTATATGTCCTGATCTGACAGGATGGTTATTACACATGTAAGTCATGTGAAGGTTTGTATGTCCTGATCTGACAGGATGGTTATTACACATGTAAGTCGTGTGAAGGTTTATATGTCCTGATCTGACAAGATGGTTATTACAAATGCAAGTCATGTGAAGGTTTATATGTCCTGATCTGACAGGATGGTTATTACAAATGTAAGTCATGTGAAGGATTATATGTCCCGATCTGAAAGGATGGTTATTACAAATGTAAGTCATGTGAAGGTTTATGTTTGCTGATGTGACAGGATGGTTATTACACATGTAAGTCGTGTGAAGGTTTATATGTCCTGATCTGACAAGATGGTTATTACACATGTAAGTCATGTGAAGGTTTATATGTCCTGATCTGAGAGGATGATTATTACAAATGTAAGTCATGTGAAGGTTTATATGTCCTGATCTGACAGGATGGTTATTACACATGTAAGTCGTGTGAAGGTTTATATGTCCCGATCTGACAGGATGGTTATTACACAAGTAAGTCATGTGAAGGTTTATATGTCCTGATCTGACAGGATGGTTGTTACACATGTAAGTCATGTGAAGGTTTATATGTCCTGATCTGACAGCGTGGTTATTCCACATGTATGTCCTGTGAAGGTTTACATGTCCTGATCTGACAGGATGGTTTTTACAAATGTAAGTCATGTGAAGGTTTATATTTCCTGGTCTGACAGGATGGTTATTACAAATGCAAGTCATGTGAAGGTTTATATGTCCTGATCTGACAGGGTGGTTATTCCACATGTATATCGTGTGAAGGTTTATATGTCCTGATCTGACAGGATGGTTATTACACATGTATGTCATGTGAAAGTTTGTATGTCCTGATCTGACAGGATGGTTATTACACATGTAAGTCGTGTGAAGGTTTATATGTCCTGATCTGACAAGATGGTTATTACAAATGCAAGTCATGTGAAGGTTTATATGTCCTGATCTGACAGGATGGTTATTACAAATGTAAGTCATGTGAAGGTTTATATGTCCTGATCTGACATGATGGTTATTACATATGTAAGTCGTGTGAAGGTTTATATGTCCTGATCTGAATGGATGGTTATTACAAATGTAGGAATTAGAAGTTTATATGTCCTGATCTAACAGGATGGTTATTACAAATGTTAGTCATGTGAAGGTTTATATGTCGTGATCTGACAGGATGGTTATTGCAAATGTAGTAATGTGAAGGTTTATATGTCCTGATCTGACAGGATGGTTATTACAAATGTTAGTCATGTGAAGGTTTATATGTCCTGATCTGACAGGATGGTTATTGCAAATGTAAGTCATGTGAAGGTTTATATGTCCTGATCTGACAGGATGGTTATTACAAATGTAGTAATGTGAAGGTTTATATGTCCTGATCTGACAGGATGGTTATTACGAATGCAAGTCATGTGAAGGTTTATATGTCCTGATCTGACAGGATGGTTATTACACATGTAAGTCATGTGAAGGTTTAAATGTCCTGATCTGACAGGATGGTTATTACAAATGTAAGTCATGTGAAGGTTTATATGTCCCGATCTGACAGGATGGTTATTACAAACGTAAGTCATGTGAAGATTTATATGTCCTGATCTGACAGGATGGTTATTACACATGTAAGTCGTGTGAAGGTTTATATGTCCTGATCTGACAGGATGGCTATTACACATGTAAGTCATGTGAAGGTTTAAATGTCCTGATCTGACAGGGTGGTTATTACAAACATTGTCATGTGAAGGTTTATATGTCCTGATCTGACAGGATGGTTATTACAAATGTAAGTCATGTGAAGGTTTATATTTCCTGATCTGACAGGATGGTTATTGCACATGTAGTAATGTGAAGGTTTATATGTCCTGATCTGACAGGATGGTTATTACAAATGTAAGTCATGTGAAGGTTTATATTTCCTGATCTGACAGGATGGTTATTGCACATGTAGTAATGTGAAGGTTTATATGTCCTGATCTGACAGGATGGTTATTACAAATGTAAGTCATGTGAAGGTTTATATTTCCTGATATGACAGGATGGTTATTGCACATGTAGTAATGTGAAGGTTTATATGTCCTGATCTGACAGGATGGTTATTACAAATGTAAGTCATGTGAAGGTTTATATGTCCTGATCTAACAGGATGGTTATTACAAATGTAAGTCATGTGACAGTTTATATGTCCTGATCTGACAGGGTGGTTATTACAAATATAGTCATGTGAAGGTTTATATGTCCCGATGTGACAGGATGGTTATTACACATGTAAGTCATGTGAAGGTTTATATGTCCTGATCTGACAGGATGGTTATTACACATGTAAGTCATGTGAAGGTTTATATGTCCCGATCTGACAGGATGGTTATTACACAAGTAAGTCCTGTTAAGGTTTATATGTCCTGATCTGACAGGGTGGTTATTACAAATATAGTCATGTGAAGGTTTATATGTCCTGATCTGACAGGATGGTTATTACAAATGTAAGTCATGTGAAGGTTTATATGTCCTGATCTGACAGGATGGTTATTACACATGTAAGTCATGTGAAGGTTTTTATGTCCTGATCTGACAGGATGGTTATTACAAATGTAAGTCATGTGAAGGATTATATGTCCCGATCTGAAAGGATGGTTATCACAAATGTAAGTCATGTGAAGGTTTATCTGTGCTGATGTGACAGGATGGTTATTACACATGTAAGTCGTGTGAAGGTTTATATGTCCCGATCTGACAGGATGGTTATTACACATGTAAGTCATGGGAAGGTTTATATGTCCTGATCTGAGAGGATGATTATTACAAATGTAAGTCATGTGAAGGTTTATATGTCCTGATCTGACAGGATGGTTATTGCAAATGTAGTAATGTGAAGGTTTATATGTCCTGATCTGACAGGATGGTTATTACAAATGTTAGTCATGTGAAGGTTTATATGTCCTGATCTGACAGGATGGTTATTGCAAATGTAAGTCATGTGAAGGTTTATATGTCCTTATCTGACAGGATGGTTATTACAAATGTAGTAATGTAAAGGTTTATATGGCCTGATCTGACAGGATGGTTATTACCAATGTTAGTCATGTGAAGGTTTATATGTCCTGATCTGACAGGATGGTTATTACAAATGTAAGTCATGTGAAGGTTTATATTTCCTGATCTGACAGGATGGTTATTGCACATGTAGTAATGTGAAGGTTTATATGTCCTGATCTGACAGGATGGTTATTACACATGTAAGTCATGTGAAGGTTTAAATGTCCTGATCTGACAGGGTGGTTATTACAAATATAGTCATGTGAAGGTTTATATGTCCTGATCTGACAGGATGGTTATTACAAATGTAAGTCATGTAAGGTTTATATGTCCCGATCTGACAGGATGGTTATTACAAACGTAAGTCATGTGAAGGTTTATATGTCCTGATCTGACAGGATGGTTATTACAAATGTAAGTCATGTGAAGGATTATATGTCCCGATCTGAAAGGATGGTTATTACAAATGTAAGTCATGTGAAGGTTTATCTGTGCTGATGTGACAGGATGGTTATTACACATGTAAGTCGTGTGAAGGTTTATATGTCCCGATCTGACAGGATGGTTATTACACAAGTAAGTCATGTGAAGGTTTATATGTCCTGATCTGACAGGATGGTTATTACACATGTAAGTCATGTGAAAGTTTGTATGTCCTGATCTGACAGGATGGTTATTACACATGTAAGTCGTTTGAAGGTTTATATGTCCTGATATGACAAGATGGTTATTACAAATGCAAGTCATGTGAAGGTTTATATGTCCTGATCTGAAAGGATGGTTATTACAAATGTAAGTCATGTGAAGGTTTATATGTCCTGATCTGACAGGATGGTTATTACATTGTAAGTCGTGTGAAGGTTTATATGTCCTGATCTGAATGGATGGTTATTACAAATGTAGGAATTTGAAGTTTTATGTGTCCTGATCTAACAGGATGGTTATTACAAATGTAAGTCATGTGAAGGTTTATATTTCCTGATATGACAGGATGGTTATTGCACATGTAGTAATGTGAAGGTTTATATGTCCTGATCTGACAGGATGGTTATTACAAATGTAAGTCATGTGAAGGTTTATATGTCCTGATCTAACAGGATGGTTATTACAAATGTAAGTCAGGTGAAGGTTTATATTTCCTGATCTGACAGGATGGTTATTGCACATGTAGTAATGTGAAGGTTTATATGTCCTGATCTGACAGGATGGTTATTACAAATGTAAGTCGTGTGAAGGTTTATATGTGCTGATCTGAATGGATGGTTATTACAAATGTAGGAATTTGAAGTTTTATATGTCCTGATCTAACAGGATGGTTATTACAAATGTAAGTCATGTGAAGGTTTATATTTCCTGATATGACAGGATGGTTATTGCAAATGTAGTAATGTGAAGGTTTATATGTCCTGATCTGACAGGATGGTTATTACAAATGTAAGTCATGTGAAGGTTTATATGTCCTGATCTAACAGGATGGTTATTACAAATGTAAGTCATGTGACAGTTTATATGTCCTGATCTGACAGGGTGGTTATTACAAATATAGTCATGTGAAGGTTTATATGTCCCGATCTGAAAGGATGGTTATTACACATGTAAGTCATGTGAAGGTTTATATGTCCTGATCTGACAGGATGGTTATTACACATGTAAGTCATGTGAAGGTTTATATGTCCCGATCTGACAGGATGGTTATTACACAAGTAAGTCCTGTTAAGGTTTATATGTCCTGATCTGACAGGGTGGTTATTACAAATATAGTCATGTGAAGGTTTATATGTCCTGATCTGACAGGATGGTTATTACAAATGTAAGTCATGTGAAGGTTTATATGTCCTGATCTGACAGGATGGTTATTACACATGTAAGTCATGTGAAGGTTTATATGTCCTGATCTGACAGGATGGTTATTACAAATGTAAGTCATGTGAAGGATTATATGTCCCGATCTGAAAGGATGGTTATTACAAATGTAAGTCATGTGAAGGTTTATCTGTGCTGATGTGACAGGATGGTTATTACACATGTAAGTCGTGTGAAGGTTTATATGTCCCGATCTGACAGGATGGTTATTACACATGTAAGTCATGTGAAGGTTTATATGTCCTGATCTGAGAGGATGATTATTACAAATGTAAGTCATGTGAAGGTTTATATGTCCTGATCTGACAGGATGGTTATTGCAAATGTAGTAATGTGAAGGTTTATATGTCCTGATCTGACAGGATGGTTATTACAAATGTTAGTCATGTGAAGGTTTATATGTCCTGATCTGACAGGATGGTTATTGCAAATGTAAGTCATGTGAAGGTTTATATGTCCTTATCTGACAGGATGGTTATTACAAATGTAGTAATGTGAAGGTTTATATGTCCTGATCTGACAGGGTGGTTATTCCACATGTAAGTCATGTGAAGGTTTATATGTCCTGATCTGACAGGATGGTTATTACAAATGTAAGTCATGTGAAGGTTTATATTTCCTGATCTGACAGGATGGTTATTGCACATGTAGTAATGTGAAGGTTTATATGTCCTGATCTGACAGGATGGTTATTACACATGTAAGTCATGTGAAGGTTTAAATGTCCTGATCTGACAGGGTGGTTATTACAAATATAGTCATGTGAAGGTTTATATGTCCTGATCTGACAGGATGGTTATTACAAATGTAAGTCATGTGAAGGTTTATATGTCCCGATCTGACAGGATGGTTATTACAAACGTAAGTCATGTGAAGGTTTATATGTCCTGATCTGACAGGATGGTAATTACAAATGTAAGTCATGTGAAGGATTATATGTCCCGATCTGAAAGGATGGTTATTACAAATGTAAGTCATGTGAAGGTTTATCTGTGCTGATGTGACAGGATGGTTATTACACATGTAAGTCGTGTGAAGGTTTATATGTCCGGATCTGACAGGATGGTTATTACACAAGTAAGTCATGTGAAGGTTTATATGTCCTGATCTGACAGGATGGTTATTACACATGTAAGTCATATGAAAGTTTGTATGTCCTGATCTGACAGGATGGTTATTACACATGTAAGTCGTTTGAAGGTTTATATGTCCTGATCTGACAAGATGGTTATTACAAATGCAAGTCATGTGAAGGTTTATATGTCCTGATCTGAAAGGATGGTTATTACAAATGTAAGTCATGTGAAGGTTTATATGTCCTGATCTGACAGGATGGTTATTACATTGTAAGTCGTGTGAAGGTTTATATGTCCTGATCTGAATGGATGGTTATTACAAATGTAGGAATTTGAAGTTTTATATGTCCTGATCTAACAGGATGGTTATTACAAATGTAAGTCATGTGAAGGTTTATATTTCCTGATATGACAGGATGGTTATTACAAATGTAAGTCATGTGACAGTTTATATGTCCTGATCTGACAGGGTGGTTATTACAAATATAGTCATGTGAAGGTTTATATGTCCCGATCTGACAGGATGGTTATTACACATGTAAGTCATGTGAAGGTTTATATGTCCTGATCTGACAGGATGGTTATTACACATGTAAGTCATGTGAAGGTTTATATGTCCCGATCTGACAGGATGGTTATTACACAAGTAAGTCCTGTTAAGGTTTATATGTCCTGATCTGACAGGGTGGTTATTACAAATATAGTCATGTGAAGGTTTATATGTCCTGATCTGACAGGATGGTTATTACAAATGTAAGTCATGTGAAGGTTTATATGTCCTGATCTGACAGGATGGTTATTACACATGTAAGTCATGTGAAGGTTTATATGTCCTGATCTGACAGGATGGTTATTACAAATGTAAGTCATGTGAAGGATTATATGTCCCGATCTGAAAGGATGGTTATTACAAATGTAAGTCATGTGAAGGTTTATCTGTGCTGATGTGACAGGATGGTTATTACACATGTAAGTCGTGTGAAGGTTTATATGTCCCGATCTGACAGGATGGTTATTACACATGTAAGTCATGTGAAGGTTTATATGTCCTGATCTGAGAGGATGATTATTACAAATGTAAGTCATGTGAAGGTTTATATGTCCTGATCTGACAGGATGGTTATTGCAAATGTAGTAATGTGAAGGTTTATATGTCCTGATCTGACAGGATGGTTATTACAAATGTTAGTCATGTGAATGTTTATGTGTCCTGATCTGACAGGATGGTTATTGCAAATGTAAGTCATGTGAAGGTTTATATGTCCTTATCTGACAGGATGGTTATTACAAATGTAGTAATGTGAAGGTTTATATGTCCTGATCTGACAGGGTGGTTATTCCACATGTATATCGTGTGAAGGTTTATATGTCCTGATCTGACAGGATGGTTATTACAAATGTAAGTCATGTGAAGGTTTATATTTCCTGATCTGACAGGATGGTTATTGCACATGTAGTAATGTGAAGGTTTATATGTCCTGATCTGACAGGATGGTTATTACACATGTAAGTCATGTGAAGGTTTAAATGTCCTGATCTGACAGGGTGGTTATTACAAATATAGTCATGTGAAGGTTTATATGTCCTGATCTGAAAGGATGGTTATTACAAATGTAAGTCATGTGAAGGTTTATATGTCCTGATCTGACAGGATGGTTATTACATTGTAAGTCGTGTGAAGGTTTATATGTCCTGATCTGAATGGATGGTTATTACAAATGTAGGAATTTGAAGTTTTATATGTCCTGATCTAACAGGATGGTTATTACAAATGTAAGTCATGTGAAGGTTTATATTTCCTGATATGACAGGATGGTTATTACAAATGTAAGTCATGTGACAGTTTATATGTCCTGATCTGACAGGGTGGTTATTACAAATATAGTCATGTGAAGGTTTATATGTCCCGATCTGACAGGATGGTTATTACACATGTAAGTCATGTGAAGGTTTATATGTCCTGATCTGACAGGATGGTTATTACACATGTAAGTCATGTGAAGGTTTATATGTCCCGATCTGACAGGATGGTTATTACACAAGTAAGTCCTGTTAAGGTTTATATGTCCTGATCTGACAGGGTGGTTATTACAAATATAGTCATGTGAAGGTTTATATGTCCTGATCTGACAGGATGGTTATTACAAATGTAAGTCATGTGAAGGTTTATATGTCCTGATCTGACAGGATGGTTATTACACATGTAAGTCATGTGAAGGTTTATATGTCCTGATCTGACAGGATGGTTATTACAAATGTAAGTCATGTGAAGGATTATATGTCCCGATCTGAAAGGATGGTTATTACAAATGTAAGTCATGTGAAGGTTTATCTGTGCTGATGTGACAGGATGGTTATTACACATGTAAGTCGTGTGAAGGTTTATATGTCCCGATCTGACAGGATGGTTATTACACATGTAAGTCATGTGAAGGTTTATATGTCCTGATCTGAGAGGATGATTATTACAAATGTAAGTCATGTGAAGGTTTATATGTCCTGATCTGACAGGATGGTTATTGCAAATGTAGTAATGTGAAGGTTTATATGTCCTGATCTGACAGGATGGTTATTACAAATGTTAGTCATGTGAAGGTTTATGTGTCCTGATCTGACAGGATGGTTATTGCAAATGTAAGTCATGTGAAGGTTTATATGTCCTTATCTGACAGGATGGTTATTACAAATGTAGTAATGTGAAGGTTTATATGTCCTGATCTGACAGGGTGGTTATTCCACATGTATATCGTGTGAAGGTTTATATGTCCTGATCTGACAGGATGGTTATTACAAATGTAAGTCATGTGAAGGTTTATATTTCCTGATCTGACAGGATGGTTATTGCACATGTAGTAATGTGAAGGTTTATATGTCCTGATCTGACAGGATGGTTATTACACATGTAAGTCATGTGAAGGTTTAAATGTCCTGATCTGACAGGGTGGTTATTACAAATATAGTCATGTGAAGGTTTATATGTCCTGATCTGACAGGATGGTTATTACAAATGTAAGTCATGTGAAGGATTATATGTCCCGATCTGAAAGGATGATTATTACAAATGTAAGTCATGTGAAGGTTTATATGTCCTGATCTGACAGGATGGTTATTGCAAATGTAGTAATGTGAAGGTTTATATGTCCTGATCTGACAGGATGGTTATTGCACATGTAGTAATGTGAAGGTTTATATGTCCTGATCTGACAGGATGGTTATTACACATGTAAGTCATGTGAAGGTTTAAATGTCCTGATCTGACAGGATGGTTATTACACATGTAAGTCATGTGAAGGTTTATATGTCCTGATCTGACAGGATGGTTATTACAAATGTAAGTCATGTGAAGGATTATATGTCCCGATCTGAAAGGATGGTTATTACAAATGTAAGTCATGTGAAGGTTTATCTGTGCTGATGTGACAGGATGGTTATTACACATGTAAGTCGTGTGAAGGTTTATATGTCCCGATCTGACAGGATGGTTATTACACATGTAAGTCATGTGAAGGTTTATATGTCCTGATCTGAGAGGATGATTATTACAAATGTAAGTCATGTGAAGGTTTATATGTCCTGATCTGACAGGATGGTTATTGCAAATGTAGTAATGTGAAGGTTTATATGTCCTGATCTGACAGGATGGTTATTACAAATGTTAGTCATGTGAAGGTTTATATGTCCTGATCTGACAGGATGGTTATTGCAAATGTAAGTCATGTGAAGGTTTATATGTCCTGATCTGACAGGACGGTTATTACAAATGTAGTAATGTGAAGGTTTATATGTCCTGATCTGACAGGATGGTTATTACAAATGTTAGTCATGTGAAGGTTTATATGTCCTGATCTGACAGGATGGTTATTGCAAATGTAGTAATGTGAAGGTTTATATGTCCTGATCTGACAGAATGGTTATTACGAATGCAAGTCATGTGAAGGTTTATATTTCCTGATCTGACAGAATGGTTATTACACATGTAAGTCATGTGAAGGTTTAAATGTCCTGATCTGACAGGGTGGTTATTACAAATATAGTCATGTGAAGGTTTATATGTCCTGATCTGACAGGATGGTTATTACAAATGTAAGTCATGTGAAGGTTTATATGTCCCGATCTGACAGGATGGTTATTACAAACGTAAGTCATGTGAAGGTTTATATGTCCTGATCTGACAGGATGGTTATTACAAATGTAAGTCATGTGAAAGTTTGTATGTCCTGATCTGACAGGATGGTTATTACACATGTAAGTCGTGTGAAGGTTTATATGTCCTGATCTGACAAGATGGTTATTACAAATGCAAGTCATGTGAAGGTTTATATGTCCTGATCTGACAGGATGGTTATTACAAATGTAAGTCATGTGAAGGTTTATATGTCCTGATCTGACAGGATGGTTATTACATTGTAAGTCGTGTGAAGGTTTATATGTCCTGATCTGACAGGATGGTTATTGCAAATGTAAGTCATGTGAAGGTTTATATGTCCTTATCTGACAGGATGGTTATTACAAATGTAGTAATGTGAAGGTTTATATGTCCTGATCTGACAGGGTGGTTATTCCACATGTAAGTCATGTGAAGGTTTATATGTCCTGATCTGACAGGATGGTTATTACAAATGTAAGTCATGTGAAGGTTTATATTTCCTGATCTGACAGGATGGTTATTGCACATGTAGTAATGTGAAGGTTTATATGTCCTGATCTGACAGGATGGTTATTACACATGTAAGTCATGTGAAGGTTTAAATGTCCTGATCTGACAGGGTGGTTATTACAAATATAGTCATGTGAAGGTTTATATGTCCTGATCTGACAGGATGGTTATTACAAATGTAAGTCATGTGAAGGTTTATATGTCCCGATCTGACAGGATGGTTATTACAAACGTAAGTCATGTGAAGGTTTATATGTCCTGATCTGACAGGATGGTAATTACAAATGTAAGTCATGTGAAGGATTATATGTCCCGATCTGAAAGGATGGTTATTACAAATGTAAGTCATGTGAAGGTTTATCTGTGCTGATGTGACAGGATGGTTATTACACATGTAAGTCGTGTGAAGGTTTATATGTCCGGATCTGACAGGATGGTTATTACACAAGTAAGTCATGTGAAGGTTTATATGTCCTGATCTGACAGGATGGTTATTACACATGTAAGTCATGTGAAAGTTTGTATGTCCTGATCTGACAGGATGGTTATTACACATGTAAGTCGTTTGAAGGTTTATATGTCCTGATCTGACAAGATGGTTATTACAAATGCAAGTCATGTGAAGGTTTATATGTCCTGATCTGAAAGGATGGTTATTACAAATGTAAGTCATGTGAAGGTTTATATGTCCTGATCTGACAGGATGGTTATTACATTGTAAGTCGTGTGAAGGTTTATATGTCCTGATCTGAATGGATGGTTATTACAAATGTAGGAATTTGAAGTTTTATATGTCCTGATCTAACAGGATGGTTATTACAAATGTAAGTCATGTGAAGGTTTATATTTCCTGATATGACAGGATGGTTATTACAAATGTAAGTCATGTGACAGTTTATATGTCCTGATCTGACAGGGTGGTTATTACAAATATAGTCATGTGAAGGTTTATATGTCCCGATCTGACAGGATGGTTATTACACATGTAAGTCATGTGAAGGTTTATATGTCCTGATCTGACAGGATGGTTATTACACATGTAAGTCATGTGAAGGTTTATATGTCCCGATCTGACAGGATGGTTATTACACAAGTAAGTCCTGTTAAGGTTTATATGTCCTGATCTGACAGGGTGGTTATTACAAATATAGTCATGTGAAGGTTTATATGTCCTGATCTGACAGGATGGTTATTACAAATGTAAGTCATGTGAAGGTTTATATGTCCTGATCTGACAGGATGGTTATTACACATGTAAGTCATGTGAAGGTTTATATGTCCTGATCTGACAGGATGGTTATTACAAATGTAAGTCATGTGAAGGATTATATGTCCCGATCTGAAAGGATGGTTATTACAAATGTAAGTCATGTGAAGGTTTATCTGTGCTGATGTGACAGGATGGTTATTACACATGTAAGTCGTGTGAAGGTTTATATGTCCCGATCTGACAGGATGGTTATTACACATGTAAGTCATGTGAAGGTTTATATGTCCTGATCTGAGAGGATGATTATTACAAATGTAAGTCATGTGAAGGTTTATATGTCCTGATCTGACAGGATGGTTATTGCAAATGTAGTAATGTGAAGGTTTATATGTCCTGATCTGACAGGATGGTTATTACAAATGTTAGTCATGTGAAGGTTTATGTGTCCTGATCTGACAGGATGGTTATTGCAAATGTAAGTCATGTGAAGGTTTATATGTCCTTATCTGACAGGATGGTTATTACAAATGTAGTAATGTGAAGGTTTATATGTCCTGATCTGACAGGATGGTTATTACAAATGTTAGTCATGTGAAGGTTTATATGTCCTGATCTGACAGGATGGTTATTGCAAATGTAAGTCATGTGAAGGTTTATATGTCCTGATCTGACAGGATGGTTATTACAAATGTAGTAATGTGAAGGTTTATATGTCCTGATCTGACAGGATGGTTATTACAAATGTAGTAATGTGAAGGTTTATATGTCCTGATCTGACAGGATGGTTATTACGAATGCAAGTCATGTGAAGGTTTATATGTCCTGATCTGACAGGATGGTTATTACACATGTAAGTCATGTGAAGGTTTAAATGTCCTGATCTGACAGGGTGGTTATTACAAATATAGTCATGTGAAGGTTTATATGTCCTGATCTGACAGGATGGTTATTACACATGTAAGTCGTGTGAAGGTTTATATGTCCCGATCTGACAGGATGGTTATTACACATGTAAGTCATGTGAAGGTTTATATTTCCTGATCTGAGAGGATGATTATTACAAATGTAAGTCATGTGAAGGTTTACATGTCCTGATCTGACAGGATGGTTATTACAAATGTAGTAATGTGAAGGTTTATATGTCCTGATCTGACAGGATGGTTATTACAAATGTAAGTCATGTGAAGGTTTATCTGTGCTGATGTGACAGGATGGTTATTACACATGTAAGTCGTGTGAAGGTTTATATGTCCGGATCTGACAGGATGGTTATTACACAAGTAAGTCATGTGAAGGTTTATATGTCCTGATCTGACAGGATGGTTATTACACATGTAAGTCATGTGAAAGTTTGTATGTCCTGATCTGACAGGATGGTTATTACACATGTAAGTCGTTTGAAGGTTTATATGTCCTGATCTGACAAGATGGTTATTACAAATGCAAGTCATGTGAAGGTTTATATGTCCTGATCTGAAAGGATGGTTATTACAAATGTAAGTCATGTGAAGGTTTATATGTCCTGATCTGACAGGATGGTTATTACATTGTAAGTCGTGTGAAGGTTTATATGTCCTGATCTGAATGGATGGTTATTACAAATGTAGGAATTTGAAGTTTTATATGTCCTGATCTAACAGGATGGTTATTACAAATGTAAGTCATGTGAAGGTTTATATTTCCTGATATGACAGGATGGTTATTACAAATGTAAGTCATGTGACAGTTTATATGTCCTGATCTGACAGGGTGGTTATTACAAATATAGTCATGTGAAGGTTTATATGTCCCGATCTGACAGGATGGTTATTACACATGTAAGTCATGTGAAGGTTTATATGTCCTGATCTGACAGGATGGTTATTACACATGTAAGTCATGTGAAGGTTTATATGTCCCGATCTGACAGGATGGTTATTACACAAGTAAGTCCTGTTAAGGTTTATATGTCCTGATCTGACAGGGTGGTTATTACAAATATAGTCATGTGAAGGTTTATATGTCCTGATCTGACAGGATGGTTATTACAAATGTAAGTCATGTGAAGGTTTATATGTCCTGATCTGACAGGATGGTTATTACACATGTAAGTCATGTGAAGGTTTATATGTCCTGATCTGACAGGATGGTTATTACAAATGTAAGTCATGTGAAGGATTATATGTCCCGATCTGAAAGGATGGTTATTACAAATGTAAGTCATGTGAAGGTTTATCTGTGCTGATGTGACAGGATGGTTATTACACATGTAAGTCGTGTGAAGGTTTATATGTCCCGATCTGACAGGATGGTTATTACACATGTAAGTCATGTGAAGGTTTATATGTCCTGATCTGAGAGGATGATTATTACAAATGTAAGTCATGTGAAGGTTTATATGTCCTGATCTGACAGGATGGTTATTGCAAATGTAGTAATGTGAAGGTTTACATGTCCTGATCTGACAGGATGGTTATTACAAATGTTAGTCATGTGAAGGTTTATGTGTCCTGATCTGACAGGATGGTTATTGCAAATGTAAGTCATGTGAAGGTTTATATGTCCTTATCTGACAGGATGGTTATTACAAATGTAGTAATGTGAAGGTTTATATGTCCTGATCTGACAGGATGGTTATTACAAATGTTAGTCATGTGAAGGTTTATATGTCCTGATCTGACAGGATGGTTATTGCAAATGTAAGTCATGTGAAGGTTTATATGTCCTGATCTGACAGGATGGTTATTACAAATGTAGTAATGTGAAGGTTTATATGTCCTGATCTGACAGGATGGTTATTACAAATGTAGTAATGTGAAGGTTTATATGTCCTGATCTGACAGGATGGTTATTACGAATGCAAGTCATGTGAAGGTTTATATGTCCTGATCTGACAGGATGGTTATTACACATGTAAGTCATGTGAAGGTTTAAATGTCCTGATCTGACAGGGTGGTTATTACAAATATAGTCATGTGAAGGTTTATATGTCCTGATCTGACAGGATGGTTATTACACATGTAAGTCGTGTGAAGGTTTATATGTCCCGATCTGACAGGATGGTTATTACACATGTAAGTCATGTGAAGGTTTATATTTCCTGATCTGAGAGGATGATTATTACAAATGTAAGTCATGTGAAGGTTTACATGTCCTGATCTGACAGGATGGTTATTACAAATGTAGTAATGTGAAGGTTTATATGTCCTGATCTGACAGGATGGTTATTACAAATGTTAGTCATGTGAAGGTTTATATGTCCTGATCTGACAGGATGGTTATTACAAATGTAAGTCATGTGAAGGTTTATATTTCCTGATCTGACAGGATGGTTATTGCACATGTAGTACTGTGAAGGTTTATGTGTCCTGATCTGACAGGATGGTTATTACACATGTAAGTCATGTGAAGGTTTAAATGTCCTGATCTGACAGGGTGGTTATTACAAATATAGTCATGTGAAGGTTTATATGTCCTGATCTGACAGGATGGTTATTACAAATGTAAGTCATGTGAAGGTTTATATGTCCCGATCTGACAGGATGGTTATTATAAACGTAAGTCATGTGAAGGTTTATATGTCCTGATCTGACAGGATGGTTATTACAAATGTAAGTCATGTGAAGGATTATATGTCCTGATCTGACAGGACGGTTATTACAAATGTAGTAATGTGAAGGTTTATATGTCCTGATCTGACAGGATGGTTATTACAAATGTTAGTCATGTGAAGGTTTATATGTCCTGATCTGACAGGATGGTTATTGCAAATGTAGTAATGTGAAGGTTTATATGTCCTGATCTGACAGAATGGTTATTACGAATGCAAGTCATGTGAAGGTTTATATTTCCTGATCTGACAGGATGGTTATTACACATGTAAGTCATGTGAAGGTTTAAATGTCCTGATCTGACAGGGTGGTTATTACAAATATAGTCATGTGAAGGTTTATATGTCCTGATCTGACAGGATGGTTATTACAAATGTAAGTCATGTGAAGGTTTATATGTCCCGATCTGACAGGATGGTTATTACAAACGTAAGTCATGTGAAGGTTTATATGTCCTGATCTGACAGGATGGTTATTACAAATGTAAGTCATGTGAAAGTTTGTATGTCCTGATCTGACAGGATGGTTATTACACATGTAAGTCGTGTGAAGGTTTATATGTCCTGATCTGACAAGATGGTTATTACAAATGCAAGTCATGTGAAGGTTTATATGTCCTGATCTGACAGGATGGTTATTACAAATGTAAGTCATGTGAAGGTTTATATGTCCTGATCTGACAGGATGGTTATTACATTGTAAGTCGTGTGAAGGTTTATATGTCCTGATCTGAATGGATGGTTATTACAAATGTAGGAATTTGAAGTTTTATATGTCCTGATCTAACAGGATGGTTATTACAAATGTTAGTCATGTGAAGGTTTATATGTCCTGATCTGACAGGATGGTTATTGCAAATATAGTAATGTGAAGGTTTATATGTCCTGATCTGACAGGATGGTTATTACAAATGTTAGTCATGTGAAGGTTTATATGTCCTGATCTGACAGGATGGTTATTGCAAATGTAAGTCATGTGAAGGTTTATATGTCCTGATCTGACAGGATGGTTATTACAAATGTAGTAATGTGAAGGTTTATATGTCCTGATCTGACAGGATGGTTATTACAAATGTAGTAATGTGAAGGTTTATATGTCCTGATCTGACAGGATGGTTATTACGAATGCAAGTCATGTGAAGGTTTATATGTCCTGATCTGACAGGATGGTTATTACACATGTAAGTCATGTGAAGGTTTAAATGTCCTGATCTGACAGGGTGGTTATTACAAATATAGTCATGTGAAGGTTTATATGTCCTGATCTGACAGGATGGTTATTACACATGTAAGTCGTGTGAAGGTTTATATGTCCCGATCTGAAAGGATGGTTATTACACATGTAAGTCATGTGAAGGTTTATATTTCCTGATCTGAGAGGATGATTATTACAAATGTAAGTCATGTGAAGGTTTACATGTCCTGATCTGACAGGATGGTTATTACAAATGTAGTAATGTGAAGGTTTATATGTCCTGATCTGACAGGATGGTTATTACAAATGTTAGTCATGTGAAGGTTTATATGTCCTGATCTGACAGGATGGTTATTACAAATGTAAGTCATGTGAAGGTTTATATTTCCTGATCTGACAGGATGGTTATTGCACATGTAGTACTGTGAAGGTTTATGTGTCCTGATCTGACAGGATGGTTATTACACATGTAAGTCATGTGAAGGTTTAAATGTCCTGATCTGACAGGGTGGTTATTACAAATATAGTCATGTGAAGGTTTATATGTCCTGATCTGACAGGATGGTTATTACAAATGTAAGTCATGTGAAGGTTTATATGTCCCGATCTGACAGGATGGTTATTATAAACGTAAGTCATGTGAAGGTTTATATGTCCTGATCTGACAGGATGGTTATTACAAATGTAAGTCATGTGAAGGATTATATGTCCCGATCTGAAAGGATGGTTATTACAAACGTAAGTCATGTGAAGGTTTATCTGTGCTGATGTGACAGGATGGTTATTACACATGTAAGTCGTGTGAAGGTTTATATGTCCCGATCTGACAGGATGGTTATTACACAAGTAAGTCATGTGAAGGTTTATATGTCCTGATCTGACAGGATGGTTATTACACATGTAAGTCATGTGAAAGTTTGTATGTCCTGATCTGACAGGATGGTTATTACACATGTAAGTCGTTTGAAGGTTTATATGTCCTGATCTGACAAGATGGTTATTACAAATGCAAGTCATGTGAAGGTTTATATGTCCTGATCTGAAAGGATGGTTATTACAAATGTAAGTCATGTGAAGGTTTATATGTCCTGATCTGACAGGATGGTTATTACATTGTAAGTCGTGTGAAGGTTTATATGTCCTGATCTGAATGGATGGTTATTACAAATGTAGGAATTTGAAGTTTTATATGTCCTGATCTAACAGGATGGTTATTACAAATGTAAGTCATGTGAAGGTTTATATTTCCTGATATGACAGGATGGTTATTGCACATGTAGTAATGTGAAGGTTTATATGTCCTGATCTGACAGGATGGTTATTACAAATGTAAGTCATGTGAAGGTTTATATGTCCTGATCTGACAGGATGGTTATTACAAATGTAAGTCATGTGAAGGATTATATGTCCCGATCTGAAAGGATGGTTATTACAAATGTAAGTCATGTGAAGGTTTATCTGTGCTGATGTGACAGGATGGTTATTACACATGTAAGTCGTGTGAAGGTTTATATGTCCCGATCTGACAGGATGGTTATTACACAAGTAAGTCATGTGAAGGTTTATATGTCCTGATCTGACAGGATGGTTATTACACATGTAAGTCATGTGAAAGTTTGTATGTCCTGATCTGACAGGATGGTTATTACACATGTAAGTCGTGTGAAGGTTTATATGTCCTGATCTGACAAGATGGTTATTACAAATGCAAGTCATGTGAAGGTTTATATGTCCTGATCTGACAGGATGGTTATTACAAATGTAAGTCATGTGAAGGTTTATATGTCCTGATCTGACAGGATGGTTATTACATTGTAAGTCGTGTGAAGGTTTATATGTCCTGATCTGAATGGATGGTTATTACAAATGTTGGAATTTGAAGTTTTATATGTCCTGATCAAACAGGATGGTTATTACAAATGTTAGTCATGTGAAGGTTTATATGTCCTGATCTGACTGGATGGTTATTGCAAATATAGTAATGTGAAGGTTCATATGTCCTGATCTGACAGGATGGTTATTACAAATGTTAGTCATGTGAAGGTTTATATGTCCTGATCTGACAGGATGGTTATTGCAAATGTAAGTCATGTGAAGGTTTATATGTCCTGATCTGACAGGATGGTTATTACAAATGTAGTAATGTGAAGGTTTATATGTCCTGAGCTGACAGGATGGTTATTACAAATGTTAGTCATGTGAAGGTTTATATGTCCTGATCTGACAGGATGGTTATTGCAAATGTAGTAATGTGAAGGTTTATATGTCCTGATCTGACAGGATGGTTATTACGAATGCAAGTCATGTGAAGGTTTATATGTCCTGATCTGACAGGATGGTTATTACACATGTAAGTCATGTGAAGGTTTAAATGTCCTGATCTGACAGGGTGGTTATTACAAATATAGTCATGTGAAGGTTTATATGTCCTGATCTGACAGGATGGTTATTACACATGTAAGTCGTGTGAAGGTTTATATGTCCCGATCTGACAGGATGGTTATTACACATGTAAGTCATGTGAAGGTTTATATTTCCTGATCTGAGAGGATGATTATTACAAATTTAAGTCATGTGAAGGTTTATATGTCCTGATCTGACAGGATGGTTATTACAAATGTAGTAATGTGAAGGTTTATATGTCCTGATCTGACAGGATGGTTATTACAAATGTTAGTCATGTGAAGGTTTATATGTCCTGATCTGACAGGATGGTTATTACAAATGTAAGTCATGTGAAGGTTTATATTTCCTGATCTGACAGGATGGTTATTGCACATGTAGTAATGTGAAGGTTTATGTGTCCTGATCTGACAGGATGGTTATTACACATGTAAGTCATGTGAAGGTTTAAATGTCCTGATCTGACAGGGTGGTTATTACAAATATAGTCATGTGAAGGTTTATATGTCCTGATCTGACAGGATGGTTATTACAAATGTAAGTCATGTGAAGGTTTATATGTCCCGATCTGACAGGATGGTTATTATAAACGTAAGTCATGTGAAGGTTTATATGTCCTGATCTGACAGGATGGTTATTACAAATGTAAGTCATGTGAAGGATTATATGTCCCGATCTGAAAGGATGGTTATTACAAATGTAAGTCATGTGAAGGATTATCTGTGCTGATGTGACAGGATGGTTATTACACATGTAAGTCGTGTGAAGGTTTATATGTCCCGATCTGACAGGATGGTTATTACACAAGTAAGTCATGTGAAGGTTTATATGTCCTGATCTGACAGGATGGTTATTACACATGTAAGTCATGTGAAAGTTTGTATGTCCTGATCTGACAGGATGGTTATTACACATGTAAGTCGTTTGAAGGTTTATATGTCCTGATCTGACAAGATGGTTATTACAAATGCAAGTCATGTGAAGGTTTATATGTCCTGATCTGAAAGGATGGTTATTACAAATGTAAGTCATGTGAAGGTTTATATGTCCTGATCTGACAGGATGGTTATTACATTGTAAGTCGTGTGAAGGTTTATATGTCCTGATCTGAATGGATGGTTATTACAAATGTAGGAATTTGAAGTTTTATATGTCCTGATCTAACAGGATGGTTATTACAAATGTAAGTCATGTGAAGGTTTATATTTCCTGATATGACAGGATGGTTATTGCACATGTAGTAATGTGAAGGTTTATATGTCCTGATCTGACAGGATGGTTATTACAAATGTAAGTCATGTGAAGGTTTATATGTCCTGATCTGACAGGATGGTTATTACAAATGTAGTAATGTGAAGGTTTATATGTCCTGATCTGACAGGATGGTTATTACAAATGTTAGTCATGTGAAGGTTTATATGTCCTGATCTGACAGGATGGTTATTACAAATGTAAGTCATGTGAAGGTTTATATTTCCTGATCTGACAGGATGGTTATTGCACATGTAGTAATGTGAAGGTTTATGTGTCCTGATCTGACAGGATGGTTATTACACATGTAAGTCATGTGAAGGTTTAAATGTCCTGATCTGACAGGGTGGTTATTACAAATATAGTCATGTGAAGGTTTATATGTCCTGATCTGACAGGATGGTTATTACAAATGTAAGTCATGTGAAGGTTTATATGTCCCGATCTGACAGGATGGTTATTATAAACGTAAGTCATGTGAAGGTTTATATGTCCTGATCTGACAGGATGGTTATTACAAATGTAAGTCATGTGAAGGATTATATGTCCCGATCTGAAAGGATGGTTATTACAAATGTAAGTCATGTGAAGGTTTATCTGTGCTGATGTGACAGGATGGTTATTACACATGTAAGTCGTGTGAAGGTTTATATGTCCCGATCTGACAGGATGGTTATTACACAAGTAAGTCATGTGAAGGTTTATATGTCCTGATCTGACAGGATGGTTATTACACATGTAAGTCATGTGAAAGTTTGTATGTCCTGATCTGACAGGATGGTTATTACACATGTAAGTCGTGTGAAGGTTTATATGTCCTGATCTGACAAGATGGTTATTACAAATGCAAGTCATGTGAAGGTTTATATGTCCTGATCTGAAAGGATGGTTATTACAAATGTAAGTCAAGTGAAGGTTTATATGTCCTGATCTGACAGGATGGTTATTACATTGTAAGTCGTGTGAAGGTTTATATGTCCTGATCTGAATGGATGGTTATTACAAATGTAGGAATTTGAAGTTTTATATGTCCTGATCTAACAGGATGGTTATTACAAATGTAAGTCATGTGAAGGTTTATATTTCCTGATATGACAGGATGGTTATTGCACATGTAGTAATGTGAAGGTTTATATGTCCTGATCTGACAGGATGGTTATTACAAATGTAAGTCATGTGAAGGTTTATATGTCCTGATCTGACAGGATGGTTATTACAAATGTAAGTCATGTGACAGTTTATATGTCCTGATCTGACAGGGTGGTTATTACAAATATAGTCATGTGAAGGTTTATATGTCCCGATCTGACAGGATGGTTATTACACATGTAAGTCATGTGAAGGTTTATATGTCCTGATCTGACAGGATGGTTATTACACATGTAAGTCATGTGAAGGTTTATATGTCCCGATCTGACAGGATGGTTATTACACAAGTAAGTCATGTTAAGGTTTATATGTCCTGATCTGACAGGGTGGTTATTACAAATATAGTCATGTGAAGGTTTATATGTCCTGATCTGACAGGATGGTTATTACAAATGTAAGTCATGTGAAGGTTTATATGTCCTGATCTGACAGGATGGTTATTACACATGTAAGTCATGTGAAGGTTTATATGTCCTGATCTGACAGGATGGTTATTACAAATGTAAGTCATGTGAAGGATTATATGTCCCGATCTGAAAGGATGGTTATTACAAATGTAAGTCATGTGAAGGTTTATCTGTGCTGATGTGACAGGATGGTTATTACACATGTAAGTCGTGTGAAGGTTTATATGTCCCGATCTGACAGGATGGTTATTACACATGTAAGTCATGTGAAGGTTTATATATCCTGATCTGAGAGGATGATTATTACAAATGTAAGTCATGTGAAGGTTTATATGTCCTGATCTGACAGGATGGTTATTGCAAATGTAGTAATGTGAAGGTTTATATGTCCTGATCTGACAGGACGGTTATTACAAATGTAGTAATGTGAAGGTTTATATGTCCTGATCTGACAGGATGGTTATTGCAAATGTAAGTCATGTGAAGGTTTATATGTCCTGATCTGACAGGACGGTTACTACAAATGTAGTAATGTGAAGGTTTATATGTCCTGATCTGACAGGATGGTTATTACAAATGTTAGTCATGTGAAGGTTTATATGTCCTGATCTGACAGGATGGTTATTGCAAATGTAGTAATGTGAAGGTTTATATGTCCTGATCTGACAGAATGGTTATTACGAATGCAAGTCATGTGAAGGTTTATATTTCCTGATCTGACAGGATGGTTATTACACATGTAAGTCATGTGAAGGTTTAAATGTCCTGATCTGACAGGGTGGTTATTACAAATATAGTCATGTGAAGGTTTATATGTCCTGATCTGACAGGATGGTTATTACAAATGTAAGTCATGTGAAGGTTTCTATGTCCCGATCTGACAGGATGGTTATTACAAACGTAAGTCATGTGAAGGTTTATATGTCCTGATCTGACAGGATGGTTATTACAAATGTTAGTCATGTGAAGGTTTATATGTCCCGATCTGAAAGGATGGTTATTACAAATGTAAGTCATGTGAAGGTTTATCTGTGCTGATGTGACAGGATGGTTATTACACATGTAAGTCGTGTGAAGGTTTATATGTCCCGATCTGACAGGATGGTTATTACACAAGTAAGTCATGTGAAGGTTTATATATCCTGATCTGACAGGATGGTTATTACACATGTAAGTCGTGTGAAGGTTTATATGTCCTGATCTGACAAGATGGTTATTACAAATGCAAGTCATGTGAAGGTTTATATGTCCTGTTCTGACAGGATGGTTATTACAAATGTAAGTCATGTGAAGGTTTATATGTCCTGATCTGACAGGATGGTTATTACATTGTAAGTCGTGTGAAGGTTTATATGTCCTGATCTGAATGGATGGTTATTACAAATGTAGGAATTTGAAGTTTTATATGTCCTGATCTAACAGGATGGTTACTACAAATGTTAGTCATGTGAAGGTATATATGTCCTGATCTGACAGGATGGTTATTGCAAATATAGTAATGTGAAGGTTTATATGTCCTGATCTGACAGGATGGTTATTACAAATGTTAGTCATGTGAAGGTTTATATGTCCTGATCTGACAGGATGGTTATTACAAATGCAAGTCATGTGAAGGTTTATATGTCCTGATCTGAAAGGATGGTTATTACAAATGTAAGTCATGTGAAGGTTTATATGTCCTGATCTGACAGGATGGTTATTACATTGTAAGTCGTGTGAAGGTTTATATGTCCTGATCTGAATGGATGGTTATTACAAATGTAGGAATTTGAAGTTTTATATGTCCTGATCTAACAGGATGGTTATTACAAATGTAAGTCATGTGAAGGTTTATATTTCCTGATATGACAGGATGGTTATTGCACATGTAGTAATGTGAAGGTTTATATGTCCTGATCTGACAAGATGGTTATTACAAATGTAAGTCATGTGAAGGTTTATATGTCCTGATCTGACAGGATGGTTATTACAAATGTAAGTCATGTGACAGTTTATATGTCCTGATCTGACAGGGTGGTTATTACAAATATAGTCATGTGAAGGTTTATATGTCCCGATCTGACAGGATGGTTATTACACATGTAAGTCATGTGAAGGTTTATATGTCCTGATCTGACAGGATGGTTATTACACATGTAAGTCATGTGAAGGTTTATATGTCCCGATCTGACAGGATGGTTATTACACAAGTAAGTCATGTTAAGGTTTATATGTCCTGATCTGACAGGGTGGTTATTACAAATATAGTCATGTAAAGGTTTATATGTCCTGATCTGACAGGATGGTTATTACAAATGTAAGTCATGTGAAGGTTTATATGTCCTGATCTGACAGGATGGTTATTACACATGTAAGTCATGTGAAGGTTTATATGTCCTGATCTGACAGGATGGTTATTACAAATGTAAGTCATGTGAAGGATTATATGTCCCGATCTGAAAGGATGGTTATTACAAATGTAAGTCATGTGAAGGTTTATCTGTGCTGATGTGACAGGATGGTTATTACACATGTAAGTCGTGTGAAGGTTTATATGTCCCGATCTGACAGGATGGTTATTACACATGTAAGTCATGTGAAGGTTTATATATCCTGATCTGAGAGGATGATTATTACAAATGTAAGTCATGTGAAGGTTTATATGTCCTGATCTGACAGGATGGTTATTGCAAATGTAGTAATGTGAAGGTTTATATGTCCTGATCTGACAGGATGGTTATTACAAATGTTAGTCATGTGAAGGTTTATATGTCCTGATCTGACAGGATGGTTATTGCAAATGTAAGTCATGTGAAGGTTTATATGTCCTGATCTGACAGGACGGTTATTACAAATGTAGTAATGTGAAGGTTTATATGTCCTGATCTGACAGGATGGTTATTACAAATGTTAGTCATGTGAAGGTTTATATGTCCTGATCTGAGAGGATGGTTATTGCAAATGTAGTAATGTGAAGGTTTATATGTCCTGATCTGACAGGACGGTTATTACAAATGTAGTAATGTGAAGGTTTATATGTCCTGATCTGACAGGATGGTTATTGCAAATGTAAGTCATGTGAAGGTTTATATGTCCTGATCTGACAGGACGGTTACTACAAATGTAGTAATGTGAAGGTTTATATGTCCTGATCTGACAGGATGGTTATTACAAATGTTAGTCATGTGAAGGTTTATATGTCCTGATCTGACAGGATGGTTATTGCAAATGTAGTAATGTGAAGGTTTATATGTCCTGATCTGACAGAATGGTTATTACGAATGCAAGTCATGTGAAGGTTTATATTTCCTGATCTGACAGGATGGTTATTACACATGTAAGTCATGTGAAGGTTTAAATGTCCTGATCTGACAGGGTGGTTATTACAAATATAGTCATGTGAAGGTTTATATGTCCTGATCTGACAGGATGGTTATTACACATGTAAGTCGTGTGAAGGTTTATATGTCCCGATCTGACAGGATGGTTATTACACAAGTAAGTCATGTGAAGGTTTATATGTCCTGATCTGACAGGATGGTTATTACACATGTAAGTCGTGTGAAGGTTTATATGTCCTGATCTGACAAGATGGTTATTACAAATGCAAGTCATGTGAAGGTTTATATGTCCTGATCTGACAGGATGGTTATTACAAATGTAAGTCATGTGAAGGTTTATATGTCCTGATCTGACAGGATGGTTATTACATTGTAAGTCGTGTGAAGGTTTATATGTCCTGATCTGAATGGATGGTTATTACAAATGTAGGAATTTGAAGTTTTATATGTCCTGATCTAACAGGATGGTTACTACAAATGTTAGTCATGTGAAGGTATATATGTCCTGATCTGACAGGATGGTTATTGCAAATATAGTAATGTGAAGGTTTATATGTCCTGATCTGACAGGATGGTTATTACAAATGTTAGTCATGTGAAGGTTTATATGTCCTGATCTGACAGGATGGTTATTACAAATGCAAGTCATGTGAAGGTTTATATGTCCTGATCTGAAAGGATGGTTATTACAAATGTAAGTCATGTGAAGGTTTATATGTCCTGATCTGACAGGATGGTTATTACATTGTAAGTCGTGTGAAGGTTTATATGTCCTGATCTGAATGGATGGTTATTACAAATGTAGGAATTTGAAGTTTTATATGTCCTGATCTAACAGGATGGTTATTACAAATGTAAGTCATGTGAAGGTTTATATTTCCTGATATGACAGGATGGTTATTGCACATGTAGTAATGTGAAGGTTTATATGTCCTGATCTGACAGGATGGTTATTACTAATGTAAGTCATGTGAAGGTTTATATGTCCTGATCTGACAGGATGGTTATTACAAATGTAAGTCATGTGACAGTTTATATGTCCTGATCTGACAGGGTGGTTATTACAAATATAGTCATGTGAAGGTTTATATGTCCCGATCTGACAGGATGGTTATTACACATGTAAGTCATGTGAAGGTTTATATGTCCTGATCTGACAGGATGGTTATTACACATGTAAGTCATGTGAAGGTTTATATGTCCCGATCTGACAGGATGGTTATTACACAAGTAAGTCATGTTAAGGTTTATATGTCCTGATCTGACAGGGTGGTTATTACAAATATAGTCATGTAAAGGTTTATATGTCCTGATCTGACAGGATGGTTATTACAAATGTAAGTCATGTGAAGGTTTATATGTCCTGATCTGACAGGATGGTTATTACACATGTAAGTCATGTGACGGTTTATATGTCCCGATCTGACAGGATGGTTATTACAAATGTAAGTCATGTGAAGGATTATATGTCCCGATCTGAAAGGATGGATATTACAAATGTAAGTCATGTGAAGGTTTATCTGTGCTGATGTGACAGGATGGTTATTACACATGTAAGTCGTGTGAAGGTTTATATGTCCCGATCTGACAGGATGGTTATTACACATGTAAGTCATGTGAAGGTTTATATATCCTGATCTGAGAGGATGATTATTACAAATGTAAGTCATGTGAAGGTTTATATGTCCTGATCTGACAGGATGGTTATTGCAAATGTAGTAATGTGAAGGTTTATATGTCCTGATCTGACAGGATGGTTATTACAAATGTAAGTCATGTGAAGGTTTATATGTCCTGATCTGACAGGATGGTTATTGCAAATGTAAGTCATGTGAAGGTTTATATGTCCTGATCTGACAGGACGGTTATTACAAATGTAGTAATGTGAAGGTTTATATGTCCTGATCTGACAGGATGGTTATTACAAATGTTAGTCATGTGAAGGTTTATATGTCCTGATCTGACAGGATGGTTATTGCAAATGTAGTAATGTGAAGGTTTATATGTCCTGATCTGACAGAATGGTTATTACGAATGCAAGTCATGTGAAGGTTTATATTTCCTGATCTGACAGGATGGTTATTACACATGTAAGTCATGTGAAGGTTTAAATGTCCTGATCTGACAGGGTGGTTATTACAAATATAGTCATGTGAAGGTTTATATGTCCTGATCTGACAGGATGGTTATTACAAATGTAAGTCATGTGAAGGTTTATATGTCCCGATATGACAGGATGGTTATTACAAACGTAAGTCATGTGAAGGTTTATATGTCCTGATCTGACAGGATGGTTATTACAAATGTAAGTCATGTGAAGGATTATATGTCCCGATCTGAAAGGATGGTTATTACAAATGTAAGTCATGTGAAGGTTTATCTGTGCTGATGTGACAGGATGGTTATTACAAATGTAAGTCATGTGAAGGTTTATATGTCCCGATCTGACAGGATGGTTATTACACAAGTAAGTCATGTGAAGGTTTATATGTCCTGATCTGACAGGATGGTTATTACACATGTAAGTCATGTGAAAGTTTGTATGTCCTGATCTGACAGGATGGTTATTACACATGTAAGTCGTGTGAAGGTTTATATGTCCTGATCTGACAAGATGGTTATTACAAATGCAAGTCATGTGAAGGTTTATATGTCCTGATCTGACAGGATGGTTATTACAAATGTAAGTCATGTGAAGGTTTATATGTCCTGATCTGACAGGATGGTTATTACATTGTAAGTCGTGTGAAGGTTTATATGTCCTGATCTGAATGGATGGTTATTACAAATGTAGGAATTTGAAGTTTTATATGTCCTGATCTAACAGGATGGTTATTACAAATGTTAGTCATGTGAAGGTTTATATGTCCTGATCTGACAGGATGGTTATTGCAAATATAGTAATGTGAAGGTTTATATGTCCTGATCTGACAGGATGGTTATTACAAATGTTAGTCATGTGAAGGTTTATATGTCCTGATCTGACAGGATGGTTATTGCAAATGTAAGTCATGTGAAGGTTCATATGTCCTGATCTGACAGGATGGTTATTACAAATGTAGTAATGTGAAGGTTTATATGTCCTGATCTGACAGGATGGTTATTACAAATGTTAGTCATGTGAAGGTTTAAATGTCCTGATCTGACAGGATGGTTATTGCAAATGTAGTAATGTGAAGGTTTATATGTCCTGATCTGACAGGATGGTTATTACGAATGCAAGTCATGTGAAGGTTTATATGTCCTGATGTGACAGGATGGTTATTACACATGTAAGTCATGTGAAGGTTTAAATGTCCTGATCTGACAGGGTGGTTATTACAAATATAGTCATGTGAAGGTTTATATGTCCTGATCTGACAGGATGGTTATTACAAATGTAAGTCATGTGAAGGTTTATATGTCCCGATCTGACAGGATGGTTATTACAAACGTAAGTCATGTGAAGGTTTATATGTCCTGATCTGACAGGATGGTTATTACACATTTAAGTCGTGTGAAGGTTTATATGTCCTGATCTGACAGGATGGTTATTACACATGTAAGTCATGTGAAGGTTTAAATGTCCTGATCTGACAGGGTGGTTATTACAAATATTGTCATGTGAAGGTTTATATGTCCTGATCTGACAGGATGGTGATTACAAATGTAAGTCATGTGAAGGTTTATATTTCCTGATCTGACAGGATGGTTATTGCACATGTAGTAATGTGAAGGTTTATATGTCCTGATCTGACAGGATGGTTATTACAAATGTAAGTCATGTGAAGGTTTATATTTCCTGATCTGACAGGATGGTTATTGCAAATGTAGTAATGTGAAGGTTTATATGTCCTGATCTGACAGGATGGTTATTACAAATGTAAGTCATGTGAAGGTTTATATTTCCTGATATGACAGGATGGTTATTGCACATGTAGTAATGTGAAGGTTTATATGTCCTGATCTGACAGGATGGTTATTACAAATGTAAGTTATGTGAAGGTTTATATGTCCTGATCTGACAGGATGGTTATTACACATGTAAGTCATGTGAAGGTTTAAATGTCCTGATCTGACAGGGTGGTTATTACAAATATAGTCATGTGAAGGTTTATATGTCCTGATCTGACAGGATGGTTATTACAAATGTAAGTCATGTGAAGGTTTATATGTCCCGATCTGACAGGATGGTTATTACAAACGTAAGTCATGTGAAGGTTTATATGTCCTGATCTGACAGGGTGGTTATTACACATGTAAGTCGTGTGAAGGTTTATATGTCCTGATCTGACAGTATGGTTATTACACATGTAAGTCATGTGAAGGTTTAAATGTCCTGATCTGACAGGGTGGTTATTACAAATATTGTCATGTGAAGGTTTATATGTCCTGATCTGACAGGATGGTTATTACAAATGTAAGTCATGTGAAGGTTTATATTTCCTGATCTGACAGGATGGTTATTGCACATGTAGTAATGTGAAGGTTTATATGTCCTGATCTGACAGGATGGTTATTACAAATGTAAGTCATGTGAAGGTTTATATTTCCTGATCTGACAGGATGGTTATTGCACATGTAGTAATGTGAAGGTTTATATGTCCTGATCTGACAGGATGGTTATTACAAATGTAAGTCATGTGAAGGTTTATATTTCCTGATCTGACAGGATGGTTTTTGCACATGTAGTAATGTGAAGGTTTATATGTCCTGATCTGACAGGATGGTTATTACAAATGTAAGTCATGTGAAGGTTTATATTTCCTGATATGACAGGATGGTTATTGCACATGTAGTAATGTGAAGGTTTATATGTCCTGATCTGACAGGATGGTTATTACACATGTAAGTCATGTGAAGGTTTATATGTCCTGATCTGAGAGGATGGTTATTACACATGTAAGTCATGTGACAGTTTATATGTCCTTATCTGACAGGGTGGTTATTACAAATATAGTCATGTGAAGGTTTATATGTCCCGATCTGACAGGATGGTTATTACACATGTAAGTCATGTGAAGGTTTATATGTCCTGATCTCACAGGATGGTTATTACACATGTAAGTCGTGTGAAGGTTTATATGTACCGATCTGACAGGATGGTTATTACACAAGTAAGTCATGTTAAGGTTTATATGTCCTGATCTGACAGGGTGGTTATTACAAATATAGTCATGTGAAGGTTTATATGTCCTGATCTGACAGGATGGTTATTACAAATGTAAGTCATGTGAAGGTTTATATGTCCTGATCTGACAGGATGGTTATTACACATGTAAGTCATGTGAAGGTTTATATGTCCTGATCTGACAGGGTGGTTATTAAAAATATAGTCATGTGAAGGTTTATATGTCCTGATCTGACAGGATGGTTATTACAAATGTAAGTCATGTGAAGGATTATATGTCCCGATCTGAAAGGATGGTTATTACAAATGTAAGTCATGTGAAGGTTTATCTGTGCTGATGTGACAGGATGGTTATTACACATGTAAGTCGTGTGAAGGTTTATATGTCCCGATCTGACAGGATGGTTATTACACATGTAAGTCATGTGAAGGTTTATATGTCCTGATCTGAGAGGATGATTATTACAAATGTAAGTCATGTGAAGGTTTATATGTCCTGATCTGACAGGATGGTTATTGCAAATGTAGTAATGTGAAGGTTTATATGTCCTGATCTGACAGGATGGTTATTACAAATGTTAGTCATGTGAAGGTTTATATGTCCTGATCTGACAGGATGGTTATTGCAAATGTAAGTCATGTGAAGGTTTATATGTCCTGATCTGACAGGATGGTTATTACAAATGTAGTAATGTGAAGGTTTATATGTCCTGATCTGAAAGGATGGTTATTACAAATATTAGTCATGTGAAGGTTTATATGTCCTGATCTGACAGGATGGTTATTGCAAATGTAGTAATGTGAAGGTTTATATGTCCTGATCTGACAGGATGGTTATTACGAATGCAAGTCATGTGAAGGTTTATATGTCCTGATCTGACAGGATGGTTATTACACATGTAAGTCATGTGAAGGTTTAAATGTCCTGATCTGACAGGGTGGTTATTACAAATATAGTCATGTGAAGGTTTATATGTCCTGATCTGACAGGATGGTTATTACAAATGTAAGTCATGTGAATGTTTATATGTCCCGATCTGACAGGATGGTTATTACAAACGTAAGTCATGTGAAGGTTTATATGTCCTGATCTGACAGGATGGTTATTACACATTTAAGTCGTGTGAAGGTTTATATGTCCTGATCTGACAGGATGGTTATTACACATGTAAGTCATGTGAAGGTTTAAATGTCCTGATCTGACAGGGTGGTTATTACAAATATTGTCATGTGAAGGTTTATATGTCCTGATCTGACAGGATGGTGATTACAAATGTAAGTCATGTGAAGGTTTATATTTCCTGATCTGACAGGATGGTTATTGCACATGTAGTAATGTGAAGGTTTATATGTCCTGATCTGACAGGATGGTTATTACAAATGTAAGTCATGTGAAGGTTTATATTTCCTGATCTGACAGGATGGTTATTGCAAATGTAGTAATGTGAAGGTTTATATGTCCTGATCTGACAGGATGGTTATTACAAATGTAAGTCATGTGAAGGTTTATATTTCCTGATATGACAGGATGGTTATTGCACATGTAGTAATGTGAAGGTTTATATGTCCTGATCTGACAGGATGGTTATTACAAATGTAAGTTATGTGAAGGTTTATATGTCCTGATCTGACAGGATGGTTATTACACATGTAAGTCATGTGAAGGTTTAAATGTCCTGATCTGACAGGGTGGTTATTACAAATATAGTCATGTGAAGGTTTATATGTCCTGATCTGACAGGATGGTTATTACAAATGTAAGTCATGTGAAGGTTTATATGTCCCGATCTGACAGGATGGTTATTACAAACGTAAGTCATGTGAAGGTTTATATGTCCTGATCTGACAGGGTGGTTATTACACATGTAAGTCGTGTGAAGGTTTATATGTCCTGATCTGACAGTATGGTTATTACACATGTAAGTCATGTGAAGGTTTAAATGTCCTGATCTGACAGGGTGGTTATTACAAATATTGTCATGTGAAGGTTTATATGTCCTGATCTGACAGGATGGTTATTACAAATGTAAGTCATGTGAAGGTTTATATTTCCTGATCTGACAGGATGGTTATTGCACATGTAGTAATGTGAAGGTTTATATGTCCTGATCTGACAGGATGGTTATTACAAATGTAAGTCATGTGAAGGTTTATATTTCCTGATCTGACAGGATGGTTATTGCACATGTAGTAATGTGAAGGTTTATATGTCCTGATCTGACAGGATGGTTATTACAAATGTAAGTCATGTGAAGGTTTATATTTCCTGATCTGACAGGATGGTTTTTGCACATGTAGTAATGTGAAGGTTTATATGTCCTGATCTGACAGGATGGTTATTACAAATGTAAGTCATGTGAAGGTTTATATTTCCTGATATGACAGGATGGTTATTGCACATGTAGTAATGTGAAGGTTTATATGTCCTGATCTGACAGGATGGTTATTACACATGTAAGTCATGTGAAGGTTTATATGTCCTGATCTGAGAGGATGGTTATTACACATGTAAGTCATGTGACAGTTTATATGTCCTTATCTGACAGGGTGGTTATTACAAATATAGTCATGTGAAGGTTTATATGTCCCGATCTGACAGGATGGTTATTACACATGTAAGTCATGTGAAGGTTTATATGTCCTGATCTCACAGGATGGTTATTACACATGTAAGTCGTGTGAAGGTTTATATGTACCGATCTGACAGGATGGTTATTACACAAGTAAGTCATGTTAAGGTTTATATGTCCTGATCTGACAGGGTGGTTATTACAAATATAGTCATGTGAAGGTTTATATGTCCTGATCTGACAGGATGGTTATTACAAATGTAAGTCATGTGAAGGTTTATATGTCCTGATCTGACAGGATGGTTATTACACATGTAAGTCATGTGAAGGTTTATATGTCCTGATCTGACAGGGTGGTTATTAAAAATATAGTCATGTGAAGGTTTATATGTCCTGATCTGACAGGATGGTTATTACAAATGTAAGTCATGTGAAGGATTATATGTCCCGATCTGAAAGGATGGTTATTACAAATGTAAGTCATGTGAAGGTTTATCTGTGCTGATGTGACAGGATGGTTATTACACATGTAAGTCGTGTGAAGGTTTATATGTCCCGATCTGACAGGATGGTTATTACACATGTAAGTCATGTGAAGGTTTATATGTCCTGATCTGAGAGGATGATTATTACAAATGTAAGTCATGTGAAGGTTTATATGTCCTGATCTGACAGGATGGTTATTGCAAATGTAGTAATGTGAAGGTTTATATGTCCTGATCTGACAGGATGGTTATTACAAATGTTAGTCATGTGAAGGTTTATATGTCCTGATCTGACAGGATGGTTATTGCAAATGTAAGTCATGTGAAGGTTTATATGTCCTGATCTGACAGGATGGTTATTACAAATGTAGTAATGTGAAGGTTTATATGTCCTGATCTGAAAGGATGGTTATTACAAATATTAGTCATGTGAAGGTTTATATGTCCTGATCTGACAGGATGGTTATTGCAAATGTAGTAATGTGAAGGTTTATATGTCCTGATCTGACAGGATGGTTATTACGAATGCAAGTCATGTGAAGGTTTATATGTCCTGATCTGACAGGATGGTTATTACACATGTAAGTCATGTGAAGGTTTAAATGTCCTGATCTGACAGGGTGGTTATTACAAATATAGTCATGTGAAGGTTTATATGTCCTGATCTGACAGGATGGTTATTACAAATGTAAGTCATGTGAATGTTTATATGTCCCGATCTGACAGGATGGTTATTACAAACGTAAGTCATGTGAAGGTTTATATGTCCTGATCTGATAGGATGGTTATTACACATGTAAGTCGTGTGAAGGTTTATATGTCCTGATCTGACAGGATGGTTATTACACATGTAAGTCATGTGAAGGTTTAAATGTCCTGATCTGACAGGGTGGTTATTACAAATATTGTCATGTGAAGGTTTATATGTCCTGATCTGACAGGATGGTTATTACAAATGTAAGTCATGTGAAGGTTTATATTTCCTGATCTGACAGGATGGTTATTGCACATGTAGTAATGTGAAGGTTTATATGTCCTGATCTGACAGGATGGTTATTACAAATGTAAATCATGTGAAGGTTTATATTTCCTGATCTGACAGGATGGTTATTGCACATGTAGTAATGTGAAGGTTTATATGTCCTGATCTGACAGGATGGTTATTACAAATGTAAGTCATGTGAAGGTTTATATTTCCTGATATGACAGGATGGTTATTGCACATGTAGTAATGTGAAGGTTTATATGTCCTGATCTGACAGGATGGTTATTACAAATGTAAGTCATGTGAAGGTTTATATGTCCTGATCTGACAGGATGGTTATTACACATGTAAATCATGTGACAGTTTATATGTCCTGATCTGACAGGGTGGTTATTACAAATATAGTCATGTGAAGGTTTATATGTCCCGATCTGACAGGATGGTTATTAGACATGTAAGTCATGTGAAGGTTTATATGTCCTGATCTGACAGGATGGTTATTACACATGTAAGTCATGTGAAGGTTTATATGTCCCGATCTGACAGGATGGTTATTACACAAGTAAGTCATGTTAAGGTTTATATGTCCTGATCTGACAGGGTGGTTATTACAAATATAGTCATGTGAAGGTTTATATGTCCTGATCTGACAGGATGGTTATTACAAATGTAAGTCATGTGAAGGTTTATATGTCCTGATCTGACAGGATGGTTATTACACATGTAAGTCATGTGAAGGTTTATATGTCCTGATCTGACAGGGTGGTTATTAAAAATATAGTCATGTGAAGGTTTATATGTCCTGATCTGACAGGATGGTTATTACAAATGTAAGTCATGTGAAGGATTATATGTCCCGATCTGAAAGGATGGTTATTACAAATGTAAGTCATGTGAAGGTTTATCTGTGCTGATGTGACAGGATGGTTATTACACATGTAAGTCGTGTGAAGGTTTATATGTCCCGATCTGACAGGATGGTTATTACACATGAAAGTCATGTGAAGGTTTATATGTCCTGATCTGAGAGGATGATTATTACAAATGTAAGTCATGTGAAGGTTTATATGTCCTGATCTGACAGGATGGTTATTGCAAATGTAGTAATGTGAAGGTTTATATGTCCTGATCTGACAGGATGGTTATTACAAATGTTAGTCATGTGAAGGTTTATATGTCCTGATCTGACAGGATGGTTATTGCAAATGTAAGTCATGTGAAGGTTTATATGTCCTGATCTGACAGGATGGTTATTACAAATGTAGTAATGTGAAGGTTTATATGTCCTGATCTGACAGGATGGTTATTACAAATGTTAGTCATGTGAAGGTTTATATGTCCTGATCTGACAGGATGGTTATTGCAAATGTAGTAATGTGAAGGTTTATATGTCCTGATCTGACAGGATGGTTATTACGAATGCAAGTCATGTGAAGGTTTATATGTCCTGATCTGACAGGATGGTTATTACACATGTAAGTCATGTGAAGGTTTAAATGTCCTGATCTGACAGGGTGGTTATTACAAATATAGTCATGTGAAGGTTTATATGTCCTGATCTGACAGGATGGTTATTACAAATGTAAGTCATGTGAAGGTTTATATGTCCCGATCTGACAGGATGGTTATTACAAACGTAAGTCATGTGAAGGTTTATATGTCCTGATCTGACAGGATGGTTATTACACATGTACGTCGTGTGAAGGTTTATATGTCCTGATCTGACAGGATGGTTATTACACATGTAAGTCATGTGAAGGTTTAAATGTCCTGATCTGACAGGGTGGTTATTACAAATATTGTCATGTGAAGGTTTATATGTCCTGATCTGACAGGATGGTTATTACAAATGTAAGTCATGTGAAGGTTTATATTTCCTGATCTGACAGGATGGTTATTGCACATGTAGTAATGTGAAGGTTTATATGTCCTGATCTGACAGGATGGTTATTACAAATGTAAGTCATGTGAAGGTTTATATTTCCTGATATGACAGGATGGTTATTGCACATGTAGTAATGTGAAGGTTTATATGTCCTGATCTGACAGGATGGTTATTACAAATGTAAGTCATGTGAAGGTTTATATGTCCTGATCTGACAGGATGGTTATTACACATGTAAGTCATGTGAAGGTTTATATGTCCTGATCTGACAGGGTGGTTATTAAAAATATAGTCATGTGAAGGTTTATATGTCCTGATCTGACAGGATGGTTATTACAAATGTAAGTCATGTGAAGGATTATATGTCCCGATCTGAAAGGATGGTTATTACAAATGTAAGTCATGTGAAGGTTTATCTGTGCTGATGTGACAGGATGGTTATTAAACATGTAAGTCGTGTGAAGGTTTATATGTCCCGATCTGACAGGATGGTTATTACACATGTAAGTCATGTGAAGGTTTATATGTCCTGATCTGAGAGGATGATTATTACAAATGTAAGTCATGTGAAGGTTTATATGTCCTGATCTGACAGGATGGTTATTGCAAATGTAGTAATGTGAAGGTTTATATGTCCTGATCTGACAGGATGGTTATTACAAATGTTAGTCATGTGAAGGTTTATATGTCCTGATCTGACAGGATGGTTATTGCAAATGTAAGTCATGTGAAGGTTTATATGTCCTGATCTGACAGGATGGTTATTACAAATGTAGTAATGTGAAGGTTTATATGTCCTGATCTGACAGGATGGTTATTACAAATGTTAGTCATGTGAAGGTTTATATGTCCTGATCTGACAGGATGGTTATTGCAAATGTAGTAATGTGAAGGTTTATATGTCCTGATCTGACAGGATGGTTATTACGAATGCAAGTCATGTGAAGGTTTATATGTCCTGATCTGACAGGATGGTTATTACACATGTAAGTCATGTGAAGGTTTAAATGTCCTGATCTGACAGGGTGGTTATTACAAATATAGTCATGTGAAGGTTTATATGTCCTGATCTGACAGGATGGTTATTACAAATGTAAGTCATGTGAAGGTTTATATGTCCCGATCTGACAGGATGGTTATTACAAACGTAAGTCATGTGAAGGTTTATATGTCCTGATCTGACAGGATGGTTATTACACATGTACACTACCGTTCAAAAGTTTGGGATCACATTGAAATGTCCATATTTTTGAAGGAAAAGCACTGTACTTTTCAATGAAGATAACTTTAAACTAGTCTTAACTTTAAAGAAATACACTCTATACATTGCTAATGTGGTAAATGACTATTCTAGCTGCAAATGTCTGGTTTTTGGTGCAATATCTACATAGGTGTATAGAGGCCCATTTCAAGCAACTATCACTCCAGTGTTCTAATGGTACAATGTGTTTGCTCATTGGCTCAGAAGGCTAATTGATGATTAGAAAACCCTTGTGCAATCATGTTCACACATCTAAAAACAGTTTAGCTCGTTACAGAAGCTACAAAACTGACCTTCCTTTGAGCAGATTGAGTTTCTGGAGCATCACATTTGTGGGGTCAATTAAACGCTCAAAATGGCCAGAAAAAGAGAACTTTCATCTGAAACTCGACAGTCTATTCTTGTTCTTAGAAATGAAGGCTATTCCATGCGAGAAATTGCTAAGAAATTGAAGATTTCCTACACCGGTGTGTACTACTCCCTTCAGAGGACAGCACAAACAGGCTCTAACCAGAGGAGAAAAAGAAGTGGGAGGCCGCGTTGCACAACTGAGCAAGAAGATAAGTACATTAGAGTCTCTAGTTTGAGAAACAGACGCCTCACAGGTCCCCAACTGGCATCTTCATTAAATAGTACCCGCAAAACACCAGTGTCAACATCTACAGTGAAGAGGCGGCTGCGGGATTCTGGGCTTCAGGGCAGAGTGGCAAAGAAAAAGCCATATCTGAGACTGACCAATAAAAGAAAAAGATTAAGATGGGCAAAAGAACACAGACATTGGACAGAGGAAGACTGGAAAAAAGTGTTGTGGACGGATGAATCCAAGTTTGAGGTGTTTGGATCACAAAGAAGAACGTTTGTGAGACGCAGAACAAATGAAAAGATGCTGGAAGAATGCCTGACGCCATCTGTTAAGCATGGTGGAGGTAATGTGATGGTCTGGGGTTGCTTTGGTGCTGGTAAGGTGGGAGATTTGTACAGGGTAAAAGGGATTCTGAATAAGGAAGGCTATCACTCCATTTTGCAACGCCATGCCATACCCAGTGGACAGCGCTTGATTGGAGCCAATTTCATCCTACAACAGGACAATGACCCTAAACACACCTCCAAATTGTGCAAGAACTATTTAGAGCAGAAGCAGGCAGCTGGTATTCTATCGGTAATGGAGTGGCCAGCGCAGTCACCAGATCTGAACCCCATTGAGCTGTTGTGGGAGCAGCTTGACCGTATGGTACGCAAGAAGTGCCCATCCAACCAATCCAACTTGTGGGAGCTGCTTCTGGAAGCGTGGGGTGCAATTTCTCCAGATTACCTCAACAAATTAACAGCTAGAATGCCAAAGGCCTGCAATGCTGTAATTGCTGCAAATGGAGGATTCTTTGACGAAAGCAAAGTTTGATGTAAAAAAAATCTTATTTCAAATACAAATCATTATTTCTAACCTTGTCAATGTCTTGACTCTATTTTCTATTCATTTCACAACATATGGTGGTGAATAAGTGTGACTTTTCATGGAAAACACAAAATTGTTTGGGTGATCCCAAACTTTTGAACGGTAGTGTAAGTCGTGTGAAGGTTTATATGTCCTGATCTGACAGGATGGTTATTACACATGTAAGTCATGTGAAGGTTTAAATGTCCTGATCTGACAGGGTGGTTATTACAAATATTGTCATGTGAAGGTTTATATGTCCTGATCTGACAGGATGGTTATTACAAATATAAGTCATGTGAAGGTTTATATTTCCTGATCTGACAGGATGGTTATTGCACATGTAGTAATGTGAAGGTTTATATGTCCTGATCTGACAGGATGGTTATTACAAATGTAAGTCATGTGAAGGTTTATATTTCCTGATATGACAGGATGGTTATTGCACATGTAGTAATGTGAAGGTTTATATGTCCTGATCTGACAGGATGGTTATTACAAATGTAAGTCATGTGAAGGTTTATATGTCCCGATCTGACAGGATGGTTATTACAAACGTAAGTCATGTGAAGGTTTATATGTCCTGATCTGACAGGATGGTTATTACACATGTAAGTCGTGTGAAGGTTTATATGTCCTGATCTGACAGGATGGTTATTACACATGTAAGTCATGTGAAGGTTTAAATGTCCTGATCTGACAGGGTGGTTATTACAAATATTGTCATGTGAAGGTTTATATGTCCTGATCTGACAGGATGGTTATTACAAATGTAAGTCATGTGAAGGTTTATATTTCCTGATCTGACAGGATGGTTATTGCACATGTAGTAATGTGAAGGTTTATATGTCCTGATCTGACAGGATGGTCATTACAAATGTAAGTCATGTGAAGGTTTATATTTCCTGATCTGACAGGATGGTTATTGCACATGTAGTAATGTGAAGGTTTATATGTCCTGATCTGACAGGATGGTTATTACAAATGTAAGTCATGTGAAGGTTTATATTTCCTGATATGACAGGATGGTTATTGCACATGTAGTAATGTGAAGGTTTATATGTCCTGATCTGACAGGATGGTTATTACAAATGTAAGTCATGTGAAGGTTTATATGTCCTGATCTGACATGATGGTTATTACACATGTAAGTCATGTGACAGTTTATATGTCCTGATCTGACAGGGTGGTTATTACAAATATAGTCATGTGAAGGTTTATATGTCCCGATCTGACAGGATGGTTATTACACATGTAAGTCATGTGAAGGTTTATATGTCCTGATCTGAAAGGATGGTTATTACAAATGTAAGTCATGTGAAGGTTTATCTGTGCTGATGTGACAGGATGGTTATTAAACATGTAAGTCGTGTGAAGGTTTATATGTCCCGATCTGACAGGATGGTTATTACACATGTAAGTCATGTGAAGGTTTATATGTCCTGATCTGAGAGGATGATTATTACAAATGTAAGTCATGTGAAGGTTTATATGTCCTGATCTGACAGGATGGTTATTGCAAATGTAGTAATGTGAAGGTTTATATGTCCTGATCTGACAGGATGGTTATTACAAATGTTAGTCATGTGAAGGTTTATATGTCCTGATCTGACAGGATGGTTATTGCAAATGTAAGTCATGTGAAGGTTTATATGTCCTGATCTGACAGGATGGTTATTACAAATGTAGTAATGTGAAGGTTTATATGTCCTGATCTGACAGGATGGTTATTACAAATGTTAGTCATGTGAAGGTTTATATGTCCTGATCTGACAGGATGGTTATTGCAAATGTAGTAATGTGAAGGTTTATATGTCCTGATCTGACAGGATGGTTATTACGAATGCAAGTCATGTGAAGGTTTATATGTCCTGATCTGACAGGATGGTTATTACACATGTAAGTCATGTGAAGGTTTAAATGTCCTGATCTGACAGGGTGGTTATTACAAATATAGTCATGTGAAGGTTTATATGTCCTGATCTGACAGGATGGTTATTACAAATGTAAGTCATGTGAAGGTTTATATGTCCCGATCTGACAGGATGGTTATTACAAACGTAAGTCATGTGAAGGTTTATATGTCCTGATCTGACAGGATGGTTATTACACATGTAAGTCGTGTGAAGGTTTATATGTCCTGATCTGACAGGATGGTTATTACACATGTAAGTCATGTGAAGGTTTAAATGTCCTGATCTGACAGGGTGGTTATTACAAATATTGTCATGTGAAGGTTTATATGTCCTGATCTGACAGGATGGTTATTACAAATGTAAGTCATGTGAAGGTTTATATTTCCTGATCTGACAGGATGGTTATTGCACATGTAGTAATGTGAAGGTTTATATGTCCTGATCTGACAGGATGGTTATTACAAATGTAAGTCATGTGAAGGTTTATATTTCCTGATATGACAGGATGGTTATTGCACATGTAGTAATGTGAAGGTTTATATGTCCTGATCTGACAGGATGGTTATTACAAATGTAAGTCATGTGAAGGTTTATATGTCCCGATCTGACAGGATGGTTATTACAAACGTAAGTCATGTGAAGGTTTATATGTCCTGATCTGACAGGATGGTTATTACACATGTAAGTCGTGTGAAGGTTTATATGTCCTGATCTGACAGGATGGTTATTACACATGTAAGTCATGTGAAGGTTTAAATGTCCTGATCTGACAGGGTGGTTATTACAAATATTGTCATGTGAAGGTTTATATGTCCTGATCTGACAGGATGGTTATTACAAATGTAAGTCATGTGAAGGTTTATATTTCCTGATCTGACAGGATGGTTATTGCACATGTAGTAATGTGAAGGTTTATATGTCCTGATCTGACAGGATGGTCATTACAAATGTAAGTCATGTGAAGGTTTATATTTCCTGATCTGACAGGATGGTTATTGCACATGTAGTAATGTGAAGGATTATATGTCCTGATCTGACAGGATGGTTATTACAAATGTAAGTCATGTGAAGGTTTATATTTCCTGATATGACAGGATGGTTATTGCACATGTAGTAATGTGAAGGTTTATATGTCCTGATCTGACAGGATGGTTATTACAAATGTAAGTCATGTGAAGGTTTATATGTCCCGATCTGACAGGATGTTTATTACAAACGTAAGTCATGTGAAGGTTTATATGTCCTGATCTGACAGGATGGTTATTACAAATGTAAGTCATGTGAAAGTTTGTATGTCCTGATCTGACAGGATGGTTATTACACATGTAAGTCGTGTGAAGGTTTATATGTCCTGATCTGACAAGATGGTTATTACAAATGCAAGTCATGTGAAGGTTTATATGTCCTGATCTGACAGGATGGTTATTACAAATGTAAGTCATGTGAAGGTTTATATGTCCTGATCTGACAGGATGGTTATTACATTGTAAGTCGTGTGAAGGTTTATATGTCCTGATCTGAATGGATGGTTATTACAAATGTAGGAATTTGAAGTTTTATATGTCCTGATCTAACAGGATGGTTATTACAAATGTTAGTCATGTGAAGGTTTATATGTCCTGATCTGACAGGATGGTTATTGCAAATATAGTAATGTGAAGGTTTATATGTCCTGATCTGACAGGATGGTTATTACAAATGTTAGTCATGTGAAGGTTTATATGTCCATATCTGACAGGATGGTTATTGCAAATGTAAGTCATGTGAAGGTTTATATGTCCTGATCTGACAGGATGGTTATTACAAATGTAGTAATGTGAAGGTTTATATGTCCTGATCTGACAGGATGGTTATTACAAATGTAGTAATGTGAAGGTTTATATGTCCTGATCTGACAGGATGGTTATTACGAATGCAAGTCATGTGAAGGTTTATATGTCCTGATCTGACAGGATGGTTATTACACATGTAAGTCATGTGAAGGTTTAAATGTCCTGATCTGACAGGGTGGTTATTACAAATATAGTCATGTGAAGGTTTATATGTCCTGATCTGACAGGATGGTTATTACACATGTAAGTCGTGTGAAGGTTTATATGTCCCGATCTGACAGGATGGTTATTACACATGTAAGTCATGTGAAGGTTTATATTTCCTGATCTGAGAGGATGATTATTACAAATGTAAGTCATGTGAAGGTTTACATGTCCTGATCTGACAGGATGGTTATTACAAATGTAGTAATGTGAAGGTTTATATGTCCTGATCTGACAGGATGGTTATTACAAATGTTAGTCATGTGAAGGTTTATATGTCCTGATCTGACAGGATGGTTATTACAAATGTAAGTCATGTGAAGGTTTATATTTCCTGATCTGACAGGATGGTTATTGCACATGTAGTAATGTGAAGGTTTATGTGTCCTGATCTGACAGGATGGTTATTACACATGTAAGTTATGTGAAGGTTTAAATGTCCTGATCTGACAGGGTGGTTATTACAAATATAGTCATGTGAAGGTTTATATGTCCTGATCTGACAGGATGGTTATTACAAATGTAAGTCATGTGAAGGTTTATATGTCCCGATCTGACAGGATGGTTATTATAAACGTAAGTCATGTGAAGGTTTATATGTCCTGATCTGACAGGATGGTTATTACAAATGTAAGTCATGTGAAGGATTATATGTCCCGATCTGAAAGGATGGTTATTACAAACGTAAGTCATGTGAAGGTTTATCTGTGCTGATGTGACAGGATGGTTATTACACATGTAAGTCGTGTGAAGGTTTATATGTCCCGATCTGACAGGATGGTTATTACACAAGTAAGTCATGTGAAGGTTTATATGTCCTGATCTGACAGGATGGTTATTACACATGTAAGTCATGTGAAAGTTTGTATGTCCTGATCTGACAGGATGGTTATTACACATGTAAGTCGTTTGAAGGTTTATATGTCCTGATCTGACAAGATGGTTATTACAAATGCAAGTCATGTGAAGGTTTATATGTCCTGATCTGAAAGGATGGTTATTACAAATGTAAGCCATGTGAAGGTTTATATGTCCTGATCTGACAGGATGGTTATTACATTGTAAGTCGTGTGAAGGTTTATATGTCCTGATCTGAATGGATGGTTATTACAAATGTAGGAATTTGAAGTTTTATATGTCCTGATCTAACAGGATGGTTATTACAAATGTAAGTCATGTGAAGGTTTATATTTCCTGATATGACAGGATGGTTATTGCACATGTAGTAATGTGAAGGTTTATATGTCCTGATCTGACAGGATGGTTATTACAAATGTAAGTCATGTGAAGGTTTATATGTCCTGATCTGACAGGATGGTTATTACAAATGTAAGTCATGTGAAGGATTATATGTCCCGATCTGAAAGGATGGTTATTACAAATGTAAGTCATGTGAAGGTTTATCTGTGCTGATGTGACAGGATGGTTATTACACATGTAAGTCGTGTGAAGGTTTATATGTCCCGATCTGACAGGATGGTTATTACACAAGTAAGTCATGTGAAGGTTTATATGTCCTGATCTGACAGGATGGTTATTACACATGTAAGTCATGTGAAAGTTTGTATGTCCTGATCTGACAGGATGGTTATTACACATGTAAGTCGTGTGAAGGTTTATATGTCCTGATCTGACAAGATGGTTATTACAAATGCAAGTCATGTGAAGGTTTATATGTCCTGATCTGACAGGATGGTTATTACAAATGTAAGTCATGTGAAGGTTTATATGTCCTGATCTGACAGGATGGTTATTACATTGTAAGTCGTGTGAAGGTTTATATGTCCTGATCTGAATGGATGGTTATTACAAATGTTGGAATTTGAAGTTTTATATGTCCTGATCAAACAGGATGGTTATTACAAATGTTAGTCATGTGAAGGTTTATATGTCCTGATCTGACTGGATGGTTATTGCAAATATAGTAATGTGAAGGTTCATATGTCCTGATCTGACAGGATGGTTATTACAAATGTTAGTCATGTGAAGGTTTATATGTCCTGATCTGACAGGATGGTTATTGCAAATGTAAGTCATGTGAAGGTTTATATGTCCTGATCTGACAGGATGGTTATTACAAATGTAGTAATGTGAAGGTTTATATGTCCTGATCTGACAGGATGGTTATTACAAATGTTAGTCATGTGAAGGTTTATATGTCCTGATCTGACAGGATGGTTATTGCAAATGTAGTAATGTGAAGGTTTATATGTCCTGATCTGACAGGATGGTTATTACGAATGCAAGTCATGTGAAGGTTTATATGTCCTGATCTGACAGGATGGTTATTACACATGTAAGTCATGTGAAGGTTTAAATGTCCTGATCTGACAGGGTGGTTATTACAAATATAGTCATGTGAAGGTTTATATGTCCTGATCTGACAGGATGGTTATTACACATGTAAGTCGTGTGAAGGTTTATATGTCCCGATCTGACAGGATGGTTATTACACATGTAAGTCATGTGAAGGTTTATATTTCCTGATCTGAGAGGATGATTATTACAAATGTAAGTCATGTGAAGGTTTATATGTCCTGATCTGACAGGATGGTTATTACAAATGTAGTAATGTGAAGGTTTATATGTCCTGATCTGACAGGATGGTTATTACAAATGTTAGTCATGTGAAGGTTTATATGTCCTGATCTGACAGGATGGTTATTACAAATGTAAGTCATGTGAAGGTTTATATTTCCTGATCTGACAGGATGGTTATTGCACATGTAGTAATGTGAAGGTTTATGTGTCCTGATCTGACAGGATGGTTATTACACATGTAAGTCATGTGAAGGTTTAAATGTCCTGATCTGACAGGGTGGTTATTACAAATATAGTCATGTGAAGGTTTATATGTCCTGATCTGACAGGATGGTTATTACAAATGTAAGTCATGTGAAGGTTTATATGTCCCGATCTGACAGGATGGTTATTATAAACGTAAGTCATGTGAAGGTTTATATGTCCTGATCTGACAGGATGGTTATTACAAATGTAAGTCATGTGAAGGATTATATGTCCCGATCTGAAAGGATGGTTATTACAAATGTAAGTCATGTGAAGGATTATCTGTGCTGATGTGACAGGATGGTTATTACACATGTAAGTCGTGTGAAGGTTTATATGTCCCGATCTGACAGGATGGTTATTACACAAGTAAGTCATGTGAAGGTTTATATGTCCTGATCTGACAGGATGGTTATTACACATGTAAGTCATGTGAAAGTTTGTATGTCCTGATCTGACAGGATGGTTATTACACATGTAAGTCGTTTGAAGGTTTATATGTCCTGATCTGACAAGATGGTTATTACAAATGCAAGTCATGTGAAGGTTTATATGTCCTGATCTGAAAGGATGGTTATTACAAATGTAAGTCATGTGAAGGTTTATATGTCCTGATCTGACAGGATGGTTATTACATTGTAAGTCGTGTGAAGGTTTATATGTCCTGATCTGAATGGATGGTTATTACAAATGTAGGAATTTGAAGTTTTATATGTCCTGATCTAACAGGATGGTTATTACAAATGTAAGTCATGTGAAGGTTTATATTTCCTGATATGACAGGATGGTTATTGCACATGTAGTAATGTGAAGGTTTATATGTCCTGATCTGACAGGATGGTTATTACAAATGTAAGTCATGTGAAGGTCTATATGTCCTGATCTGACAGGATGGTTATTACAAATGTAGTAATGTGAAGGTTTATATGTCCTGATCTGACAGGATGGTTATTACAAATGTTAGTCATGTGAAGGTTTATATGTCCTGATCTGACAGGATGGTTATTACAAATGTAAGTCATGTGAAGGTTTATATTTCCTGATCTGACAGGATGGTTATTGCACATGTAGTAATGTGAAGGTTTATGTGTCCTGATCTGACAGCATGGTTATTACACATGTAAGTCATGTGAAGGTTTAAATGTCCTGATCTGACAGGGTGGTTATTACAAATATAGTCATGTGAAGGTTTATATGTCCTGATCTGACAGGATGGTTATTACAAATGTAAGTCATGTGAAGGTTTATATGTCCCGATCTGACAGGATGGTTATTATAAACGTAAGTCATGTGAAGGTTTATATGTCCTGATCTGACAGGATGGTTATTACAAATGTAAGTCATGTGAAGGATTATATGTCCCGATCTGAAAGGATGGTTATTACAAATGTAAGTCATGTGAAGGTTTATCTGTGCTGATGTGACAGGATGGTTATTACACATGTAAGTCGTGTGAAGGTTTATATGTCCCGATCTGACAGGATGGTTATTACACAAGTAAGTCATGTGAAGGTTTATATGTCCTGATCTGACAGGATGGTTATTACACATGTAAGTCATGTGAAAGTTTGTATGTCCTGATCTGACAGGATGGTTATTACACATGTAAGTCGTTTGAAGGTTTATATGTCCTGATCTGACAAGATGGTTATTACAAATGCAAGTCATGTGAAGGTTTATATGTCCTGATCTGAAAGGAGGGTTATTACAAATGTAAGTCATGTGAAGGTTTATATGTCCTGATCTGACAGGATGGTTATTACATTGTAAGTCGTGTGAAGGTTTATATGTCCTGATCTGAATGGATGGTTATTACAAATGTAGGAATTTGAAGTTTTATATGTCCTGATCTAACAGGATGGTTATTACAAATGTAAGTCATGTGAAGGTTTATATTTCCTGATATGACAGGATGGTTATTGCACATGTAGTAATGTGAAGGTTTATATGTCCTGATCTGACAGGATGGTTATTACAAATGTAAGTCATGTGAAGGTTTATATGTCCTGATCTGACAGGATGGTTATTACAAATGTAAGTCATGTGACAGTTTATATGTCCTGATCTGACAGGGTGGTTATTACAAATATAGTCATGTGAAGGTTTATATGTCCCGATCTGACAGGATGGTTATTACACATGTAAGTCATGTGAAGGTTTATATGTCCTGATCTGACAGGATGGTTATTACACATGTAAGTCATGTGAAGGTTTATATGTCCCGATCTGACAGGATGGTTATTACACAAGTAAGTCATGTTAAGGTTTATATGTCCTGATCTGACAGGGTGGTTATTACAAATATAGTCATGTGAAGGTTTATATGTCCTGATCTGACAGGATGGTTATTACAAATGTAAGTCATGTGAAGGTTTATATGTCCTGATCTGACAGGATGGTTATTACACATGTAAGTCATGTGAAGGTTTATATGTCCTGATCTGACAGGATGGTTATTACAAATGTAAGTCATGTGAAGGATTATATGTCCCGATCTGAAAGGATGGTTATTACAAATGTAAGTCATGTGAAGGTTTATCTGTGCTGATGTGACAGGATGGTTATTACACATGTAAGTCGTGTGAAGGTTTATATGTCCCGATCTGACAGGATGGTTATTACACATGTAAGTCATGTGAAGGTTTATATATCCTGATCTGAGAGGATGATTATTACAAATTTAAGTCTTGTGAAGGTTTATATGTCCTGATCTGACAGGATGGTTATTGCAAATGTAGTAATGTGAAGGTTTATATGTCCTGATCTGACAGGACGGTTATTACAAATGTAGTAATGTGAAGGTTTATATGTCCTGATCTGACAGGATGGTTATTGCAAATGTAAGTCATGTGAAGGTTTATATGTCCTGATCTGACAGGACGGTTACTACAAATGTAGTAATGTGAAGGTTTATATGTCCTGATCTGACAGGATGGTTATTACAAATGTTAGTCATGTGAAGGTTTATATGTCCTGATCTGACAGGATGGTTATTGCAAATGTAGTAATGTGAAGGTTTATATGTCCTGATCTGACAGAATGGTTATTACGAATGCAAGTCATGTGAAGGTTTATATTTCCTGATCTGACAGGATGGTTATTACACATGTAAGTCATGTGAAGGTTTAAATGTCCTGATCTGACAGGGTGGTTATTACAAATATAGTCATGTGAAGGTTTATATGTCCTGATCTGACAGGATGGTTATTACAAATGTAAGTCATGTGAAGGTTTCTATGTCCCGATCTGACAGGATGGTTATTACAAACGTAAGTCATGTGAAGGTTTATATGTCCTGATCTGACAGGATGGTTATTACAAATGTAAGTCATGTGAAGGATTATATGTCCCGATCTGAAAGGATGGTTATTACAAATGTAAGTCATGTGAAGGTTTATCTGTGCTGATGTGACAGGATGGTTATTACACATGTAAGTCGTGTGAAGGTTTATATGTCCCGATCTGACAGGATGGTTATTACACAAGTAAGTCATGTGAAGGTTTATATATCCTGATCTGACAGGATGGTTATTACACATGTAAGTCGTGTGAAGGTTTATATGTCCTGATCTGACAAGATGGTTATTACAAATGCAAGTCATGTGAAGGTTTATATGTCCTGTTCTGACAGGATGGTTATTACAAATGTAAGTCATGTGAAGGTTTATATGTCCTGATCTGACAGGATGGTTATTACATTGTAAGTCGTGTGAAGGTTTATATGTCCTGATCTGAATGGATGGTTATTACAAATGTAGGAATTTGAAGTTTTATATGTCCTGATCTAACAGGATGGTTACTACAAATGTTAGTCATGTGAAGGTATATATGTCCTGATCTGACAGGATGGTTATTGCAAATATAGTAATGTGAAGGTTTATATGTCCTGATCTGACAGGATGGTTATTACAAATGTTAGTCATGTGAAGGTTTATATGTCCTGATCTGACAGGATGGTTATTACAAATGCAAGTCATGTGAAGGTTTATATGTCCTGATCTGAAAGGATGGTTATTACAAATGTAAGTCGTGTGAAGGTTTATATGTCCTGATCTGACAGGATGGTTATTACATTGTAAGTCGTGTGAAGGTTTATATGTCCTGATCTGAATGGATGGTTATTACAAATGTAGGAATTTGAAGTTTTATATGTCCTGATCTAACAGGATGGTTATTACAAATGTAAGTCATGTGAAGGTTTATATTTCCTGATATGACAGGATGGTTATTGCACATGTAGTAATGTGAAGGTTTATATGTCCTGATCTGACAGGATGGTTATTACAAATGTAAGTCATGTGAAGGTTTATATGTCCTGATCTGACAGGATGGTTATTACAAATGTAAGTCATGTGACAGTTTATATGTCCTGATCTGACAGGGTGGTTATTACAAATATAGTCATGTGAAGGTTTATATGTCCCGATCTGACAGGATGGTTATTACACATGTAAGTCATGTGAAGGTTTATATGTCCTGATCTGACAGGATGGTTATTACACATGTAAGTCATGTGAAGGTTTATATGTCCCGATCTGACAGGATGGTTATTACACAAGTAAGTCATGTTAAGGTTTATATGTCCTGATCTGACAGGGTGGTTATTACAAATATAGTCATGTAAAGGTTTATATGTCCTGATCTGACAGGATGGTTATTACAAATGTAAGTCATGTGAAGGTTTATATGTCCTGATCTGACAGGATGGTTATTACACATGTAAGTCATGTGAAGGTTTATATGTCCTGATCTGACAGGATGGTTATTACAAATGTAAGTCATGTGAAGGATTATATGTCCCGATCTGAAAGGATGGTTATTACAAATGTAAGTCATGTGAAGGTTTATCTGTGCTGATGTGACAGGATGGTTATTACACATGTAAGTCGTGTGAAGGTTTATATGTCCCGATCTGACAGGATGGTTATTACACATGTAAGTCATGTGAAGGTTTATATATCCTGATCTGAGAGGATGATTATTACAAATGTAAGTCATGTGAAGGTTTATATGTCCTGATCTGACAGGATGGTTATTGCAAATGTAGTAATGTGAAGGTTTATATGTCCTGATCTGACAGGATGGTTATTACAAATGTTAGTCATGTGAAGGTTTATATGTCCTGATCTGACAGGATGGTTATTGCAAATGTAAGTCATGTGAAGGTTTATATGTCCTGATCTGACAGGACGGTTATTACAAATGTAGTAATGTGAAGGTTTATATGTCCTGATCTGACAGGATGGTTATTACAAATGTTAGTCATGTGAAGGTTTATATGTCCTGATCTGACAGGATGGTTATTGCAAATGTAGTAATGTGAAGGTTTATATGTCCTGATCTGACAGGACGGTTATTACAAATGTAGTAATGTGAAGGTTTATATGTCCTGATCTGACAGGATGGTTATTGCAAATGTAAGTCATGTGAAGGTTTATATGTCCTGATCTGACAGGACGGTTACTACAAATGTAGTAATGTGAAGGTTTATATGTCCTGATCTGACAGGATGGTTATTACAAATGTTAGTCATGTGAAGGTTTATATGTCCTGATCTGACAGGATGGTTATTGCAAATGTAGTAATGTGAAGGTTTATATGTCCTGATCTGACAGAATGGTTATTACGAATGCAAGTCATGTGAAGGTTTATATTTCCTGATCTGACAGGATGGTTATTACACATGTAAGTCATGTGAATGTTTAAATGTCCTGATCTGACAGGGTGGTTATTACAAATATAGTCATGTGAAGGTTTATATGTCCTGATCTGACAGGATGGTTATTACACATGTAAGTCGTGTGAAGGTTTATATGTCCCGATCTGACAGGATGGTTATTACACAAGTAAGTCATGTGAAGGTTTATATGTCCTGATCTGACAGGATGGTTATTACACATGTAAGTCGTGTGAACGTTTATATGTCCTGATCTGACAAGATGGTTATTACAAATGCAAGTCATGTGAAGGTTTATATGTCCTGATCTGACAGGATGGTTATTACAAATGTAAGTCATGTGAAGGTTTATATGTCCTGATCTGACAGGATGGTTATTACATTGTAAGTCGTGTGAAGGTTTATATGTCCTGATCTGAATGGATGGTTATTACAAATGTAGGAATTTGAAGTTTTATATGTCCTGATCTAACAGGATGGTTACTACAAATGTTAGTCATGTGAAGGTATATATGTCCTGATCTGACAGGATGGTTATTGCAAATATAGTAATGTGAAGGTTTATATGTCCTGATCTGACAGGATGGTTATTACAAATGTTAGTCATGTGAAGGTTTATATGTCCTGATCTGACAGGATGGTTATTACAAATGCAAGTCATGTGAAGGTTTATATGTCCTGATCTGAAAGGATGGTTATTACAAATGTAAGTCATGTGAAGGTTTATATGTCCTGATCTGACAGGATGGTTATTACATTGTAAGTCGTGTGAAGGTTTATATGTCCTGATCTGAATGGATGGTTATTACAAATGTAGGAATTTGAAGTTTTATATGTCCTGATCTAACAGGATGGTTATTACAAATGTAAGTCATGTGAAGGTTTATATTTCCTGATATGACAGGATGGTTATTGCACATGTAGTAATGTGAAGGTTTATATGTCCTGATCTGACAGGATGGTTATTACAAATGTAAGTCATGTGAAGGTTTATATGTCCTGATCTGACAGGATGGTTATTACAAATGTAAGTCATGTGAAGGTTTATATGTCCTGATCTGACAGGGTGGTTATTACAAATATAGTCATGTGAAGGTTTATATGTCCCGATCTGACAGGATGGTTATTACACATGTAAGTCATGTGAAGGTTTATATGTCCTGATCTGACAGGATGGTTATTACACATGTAAGTCATGTGAAGGTTTATATGTCCCGATCTGACAGGATGGTTATTACACAAGTAAGTCATGTTAAGGTTTATATGTCCTGATCTGACAGGGTGGTTATTACAAATATAGTCATGTAAAGGTTTATATGTCCTGATCTGACAGGATGGTTATTACAAATGTAAGTCATGTGAAGGTTTATATGTCCTGATCTGACAGGATGGTTATTACACATGTAAGTCATGTGAAGGTTTATATGTCCTGATCTGACAGGATGGTTATTACAAATGTAAGTCATGTGAAGGATTATATGTCCCGATCTGAAAGGATGGTTATTACAAATGTAAGTCATGTGAAGGTTTATCTGTGCTGATGTGACAGGATGGTTATTACACATGTAAGTCGTGTGAAGGTTTATATGTCCCGATCTGACAGGATGGTTATTACACATGTAAGTCATGTGAAGGTTTATATATCCTGATCTGAGAGGATGATTATTACAAATGTAAGTCATGTGAAGGTTTATATGTCCTGATCTGACAGGATGGTTATTGCAAATGTAGTAATGTGAAGGTTTATATGTCCTGATCTGACAGGATGGTTATTACAAATGTTAGTCATGTGAAGGTTTATATGTCCTGATCTGACAGGATGGTTATTGCAAATGTAAGTCATGTGAAGGTTTATATGTCCTGATCTGACAGGACGGTTATTACAAATGTAGTAATGTGAAGGTTTATATGTCCTGATCTGACAGGATGGTTATTACAAATGTTAGTCATGTGAAGGTTTATATGTCCTGATCTGACAGGATGGTTATTGCAAATGTAGTAATGTGAAGGTTTATATGTCCTGATCTGACAGAATGGTTATTACGAATGCAAGTCATGTGAAGGTTTATATTTCCTGATCTGACAGGATGGTTATTACACATGTAAGTCATGTGAAGGTTTAAATGTCCTGATCTGACAGGGTGGTTATTACAAATATAGTCATGTGAAGGTTTATATGTCCTGATCTGACAGGATGGTTATTACAAATGTAAGTCATGTGAAGGTTTATATGTCCCGATATGACAGGATGGTTATTACAAACGTAAGTCATGTGAAGGTTTATATGTCCTGATCTGACAGGATGGTTATTACAAATGTAAGTCATGTGAAGGATTATATGTCCCGATCTGAAAGGATGGTTATTACAAATGTAAGTCATGTGAAGGTTTATCTGTGCTGATGTGACAGGATGGTTATTACACATGTAAGTCGTGTGAAGGTTTATATGTCCCGATCTGACAGGATGGTTATTACACAAGTAAGTCATGTGAAGGTTTATATGTCCTGATCTGACAGGATGGTTATTACACATGTAAGTCATGTGAAAGTTTGTATGTCCTGATCTGACAGGATGGTTATTACACATGTAAGTCGTGTGAAGGTTTATATGTCCTGATCTGACAAGATGGTTATTACAAATGCAAGTCATGTGAAGGTTTATATGTCCTGATCTGACAGGATGGTTATTACAAATGTAAGTCATGTGAAGGTTTATATGTCCTGATCTGACAGGATGGTTATTACATTGTAAGTCGTGTGAAGGTTTATATGTCCTGATCTGAATGGATGGTTATTACAAATGTAGGAATTTGAAGTTTTATATGTCCTGATCTAACAGGATGGTTATTACAAATGTTAGTCATGTGAAGGTTTATATGTCCTGATCTGACAGGATGGTTATTGCAAATATAGTAATGTGAAGGTTTATATGTCCTGATCTGACAGGATGGTTATTACAAATGTTAGTCATGTGAAGGTTTATATGTCCTGATCTGACAGGATGGTTATTGCAAATGTAAGTCATGTGAAGGTTCATATGTCCTGATCTGACAGGATGGTTATTACAAATGTAGTAATGTGAAGGTTTATATGTCCTGATCTGACAGGATGGTTATTACAAATGTTAGTCATGTGAAGGTTTAAATGTCCTGATCTGACAGGATGGTTATTGCAAATGTAGTAATGTGAAGGTTTATATGTCCTGATCTGACAGGATGGTTATTACGAATGCAAGTCATGTGAAGGTTTATATGTCCTGATGTGACAGGATGGTTATTACACATGTAAGTCATGTGAAGGTTTAAATGTCCTGATCTGACAGGGTGGTTATTACAAATATAGTCATGTGAAGGTTTATATGTCCTGATCTGACAGGATGGTTATTACAAATGTAAGTCATGTGAAGGTTTATATGTCCCGATCTGACAGGATGGTTATTACAAACGTAAGTCATGTGAAGGTTTATATGTCCTGATCTGACAGGATGGTTATTACACATTTAAGTCGTGTGAAGGTTTATATGTCCTGATCTGACAGGATGGTTATTACACATGTAAGTCATGTGAAGGTTTAAATGTCCTGATCTGACAGGGTGGTTATTACAAATATTGTCATGTGAAGGTTTATATGTCCTGATCTGACAGGATGGTTATTACAAATGTAAGTCATGTGAAGGTTTATATTTCCTGATCTGACAGGATGGTTATTGCACATGTAGTAATGTGAAGGTTTATATGTCCTGATCTGACAGGATGGTTATTACAAATGTAAGTCATGTGAAGGTTTATATTTCCTGATCTGACAGGATGGTTATTGCAAATGTAGTAATGTGAAGGTTTATATGTCCTGATCTGACAGGATGGTTATTACAAATGTAAGTCATGTGAAGGTTTATATTTCCTGATATGACAGGATGGTTATTGCACATGTAGTAATGTGAAGGTTTATATGTCCTGATCTGACAGGATGGTTATTACAAATGTAAGTTATGTGAAGGTTTATATGTCCTGATCTGACAGGATGGTTATTACACATGTAAGTCATGTGAAGGTTTAAATGTCCTGATCTGACAGGGTGGTTATTACAAATATAGTCATGTGAAGGTTTATATGTCCTGATCTGACAGGATGGTTATTACAAATGTAAGTCATGTGAAGGTTTATATGTCCCGAGCTGACAGGATGGTTATTACAAACGTAAGTCATGTGAAGGTTTATATGTCCTGATCTGACAGGGTGGTTATTACACATGTAAGTCGTGTGAAGGTTTATATGTCCTGATCTGACAGTATGGTTATTACACATGTAAGTCATGTGAAGGTTTAAATGTCCTGATCTGACAGGGTGGTTATTACAAATATTGTCATGTGAAGGTTTATATGTCCTGATCTGACAGGATGGTTATTACAAATGTAAGTCATGTGAAGGTTTATATTTCCTGATCTGACAGGATGGTTATTGCACATGTAGTAATGTGAAGGTTTATATGTCCTGATCTGACAGGATGGTTATTACAAATGTAAGTCATGTGAAGGTTTATATTTCCTGATCTGACAGGATGGTTATTGCACATGTAGTAATGTGAAGGTTTATATGTCCTGATCTGACAGGATGGTTATTACAAATGTAAGTCATGTGAAGGTTTATATTTCCTGATCTGACAGGATGGTTTTTGCACATGTAGTAATGTGAAGGTTTATATGTCCTGATCTGACAGGATGGTTATTACAAATGTAAGTCATGTGAAGGTTTATATTTCCTGATATGACAGGATGGTTATTGCACATGTAGTAATGTGAAGGTTTATATGTCCTGATCTGACAGGATGGTTATTACAAATGTAAGTCATGTGAAGGTTTATATGTCCTGATCTGAGAGGATGGTTATTACACATGTAAGTCATGTGACAGTTTATATGTCCTTATCTGACAGGGTGGTTATTACAAATATAGTCATGTGAAGGTTTATATGTCCCGATCTGACAGGATGGTTATTACACATGTAAGTCATGTGAAGGTTTATATGTCCTGATCTCACAGGATGGTTATTACACATGTAAGTCGTGTGAAGGTTTATATGTACCGATCTGACAGGATGGTTATTACACAAGTAAGTCATGTTAAGGTTTATATGTCCTGATCTGACAGGGTGGTTATTACAAATATAGTCATGTGAAGGTTTATATGTCCTGATCTGACAGTATGGTTATTACACATGTAAGTCATGTGAAGGTTTAAATGTCCTGATCTGACAGGGTGGTTATTACAAATATAGTCATGTGAAGGTTTATATGTCCTGATCTGACAGTATGGTTATTACACATGTAAGTCATGTGAAGGTTTAAATGTCCTGATCTGACAGGGTGGTTATTACAAATATTGTCATGTGAAGGTTTATATGTCCTGATCTGACAGGATGGTTATTACAAATGTAAGTCATGTGAAGGTTTATATTTCCTGATCTGACAGGATGGTTATTGCACATGTAGTAATGTGAAGGTTTATATGTCCTGATCTGACAGGATGGTTATTACAAATGTAAGTCATGTGAAGGTTTATATTTCCTGATCTGACAGGATGGTTATTGCACATGTAGTAATGTGAAGGTTTATATGTCCTGATCTGACAGGATGGTTATTACAAATGTAAGTCATGTGAAGGTTTATATTTCCTGATCTGACAGGATGGTTTTTGCACATGTAGTAATGTGAAGGTTTATATGTCCTGATCTGACAGGATGGTTATTACAAATGTAAGTCATGTGAAGGTTTATATTTCCTGATATGACAGGATGGTTATTGCACATGTAGTAATGTGAAGGTTTATATGTCCTGATCTGACAGGATGGTTATTACAAATGTAAGTCATGTGAAGGTTTATATGTCCTGATCTGAGAGGATGGTTATTACACATGTAAGTCATGTGACAGTTTATATGTCCTTATCTGACAGGGTGGTTATTACAAATATAGTCATGTGAAGGTTTATATGTCCCGATCTGACAGGATGGTTATTACACATGTAAGTCATGTGAAGGTTTATATGTCCTGATCTCACAGGATGGTTATTACACATGTAAGTCGTGTGAAGGTTTATATGTACCGATCTGACAGGATGGTTATTACACAAGTAAGTCATGTTAAGGTTTATATGTCCTGATCTGACAGGGTGGTTATTACAAATATAGTCATGTGAAGGTTTATATGTCCTGATCTGACAGGATGGTTATTACAAATGTAAGTCATGTGAAGGTTTATATGTCCTGATCTGACAGGATGGTTATTACACATGTAAGTCATGTGAAGGTTTATATGTCCTGATCTGACAGGGTGGTTATTAAAAATATAGTCATGTGAAGGTTTATATGTCCTGATCTGACAGGATGGTTATTACAAATGTAAGTCATGTGAAGGATTATATGTCCCGATCTGAAAGGATGGTTATTACAAATGTAAGTCATGTGAAGGTTTATCTGTGCTGATGTGACAGGATGGTTATTACACATGTAAGTCGTGTGAAGGTTTATATGTCCCGATCTGACAGGATGGTTATTACACATGTAAGTCATGTGAAGGTTTATATGTCCTGATCTGAGAGGATGATTATTACAAATGTAAGTCATGTGAAGGTTTATATGTCCTGATCTGACAGGATGGTTATTGCAAATGTAGTAATGTGAAGGTTTATATGTCCTGATCTGACAGGATGGTTATTACAAATGTTAGTCATGTGAAGGTTTATATGTCCTGATCTGACAGGATGGTTATTGCAAATGTAAGTCATGTGAAGGTTTATATGTCCTGATCTGACAGGATGGTTATTACAAATGTAGTAATGTGAAGGTTTATATATCCTGATCTGAAAGGATGGTTATTACAAATATTAGTCATGTGAAGGTTTATATGTCCTGATCTGACAGGATGGTTATTGCAAATGTAGTAATGTGAAGGTTTATATGTCCTGATCTGACAGGATGGTTATTACGAATGCAAGTCATGTGAAGGTTTATATGTCCTGATCTGACAGGATGGTTATTACACATGTAAGTCATGTGAAGGTTTAAATGTCCTGATCTGACAGGGTGGTTATTACAAATATAGTCATGTGAAGGTTTATATGTCCTGATCTGACAGGATGGTTATTACAAATGTAAGTCATGTGAATGTTTATATGTCCCGATCTGACAGGATGGTTATTACAAACGTAAGTCATGTGAAGGTTTATATGTCCTGATCTGATAGGATGGTTATTACACATGTAAGTCGTGTGAAGGTTTATATGTCCTGATCTGACAGGATGGTTATTACACATGTAAGTCATGTGAAGGTTTAAATGTCCTGATCTGACAGGGTGGTTATTACAAATATTGTCATGTGAAGGTTTATATGTCCTGATCTGACAGGATGGTTATTACAAATGTAAGTCATGTGAAGGTTTATATTTCCTGATCTGACAGGATGGTTATTGCACATGTAGTAATGTGAAGGTTTATATGTCCTGATCTGACAGGATGGTTATTACAAATGTAAATCATGTGAAGGTTTATATTTCCTGATCTGACAGGATGGTTATTGCACATGTAGTAATGTGAAGGTTTATATGTCCTGATCTGACAGGATGGTTATTACAAATGTAAGTCATGTGAAGGTTTATATTTCCTGATATGACAGGATGGTTATTGCACATGTAGTAATGTGAAGGTTTATATGTCCTGATCTGACAGGATGGTTATTACAAATGTAAGTCATGTGAAGGTTTATATGTCCTGATCTGACAGGATGGTTATTACACATGTAAATCATGTGACAGTTTATATGTCCTGATCTGACAGGGTGGTTATTACAAATATAGTCATGTGAAGGTTTATATGTCCCGATCTGACAGGATGGTTATTAGACATGTAAGTCAATTGAAGGTTTATATGTCCTGATCTGACAGGATGGTTATTACACATGTAAGTCATGTGAAGGTTTATATGTCCCGATCTGACAGGATGGTTATTACACAAGTAAGTCATGTTAAGGTTTATATGTCCTGATCTGACAGGGTGGTTATTACAAATATAGTCATGTGAAGGTTTATATGTCCTGATCTGACAGGATGGTTATTACAAATGTAAGTCATGTGAAGGTTTATATGTCCTGATCTGACAGGATGGTTATTACACATGTAAGTCATGTGAAGGTTTATATGTCCTGATCTGACAGGGTGGTTATTAAAAATATAGTCATGTGAAGGTTTATATGTCCTGATCTGACAGGATGGTTATTACAAATGTAAGTCATGTGAAGGATTATATGTCCCGATCTGAAAGGATGGTTATTACAAATGTAAGTCATGTGAAGGTTTATCTGTGCTGATGTGACAGGATGGTTATTACACATGTAAGTCGTGTGAAGGTTTATATGTCCCGATCTGACAGGATGGTTATTACACATGAAAGTCATGTGAAGGTTTATATGTCCTGATCTGAGAGGATGATTATTACAAATGTAAGTCATGTGAAGGTTTATATGTCCTGATCTGACAGGATGGTTATTGCAAATGTAGTAATGTGAAGGTTTATATGTCCTGATCTGACAGGATGGTTATTGCAAATGTAAGTCATGTGAAGGTTTATATGTCCTGATCTGACAGGATGGTTATTACAAATGTAGTAATGTGAAGGTTTATATGTCCTGATCTGACAGGATGGTTATTACAAATGTTAGTCATGTGAAGGTTTATATGTCCTGATCTGACAGGATGGTTATTGCAAATGTAGTAATGTGAAGGTTTATATGTCCTGATCTGACAGGATGGTTATTACGAATGCAAGTCATGTGAAGGTTTATATGTCCTGATCTGACAGGATGGTTATTACACATGTAAGTCATGTGAAGGTTTAAATGTCCTGATCTGACAGGGTGGTTATTACAAATATAGTCATGTGAAGGTTTATATGTCCTGATCTGACAGGATGGTTATTACAAATGTAAGTCATGTGAAGGTTTATATGTCCCGATCTGACAGGATGGTTATTACAAACGTAAGTCATGTGAAGGTTTATATGTCCTGATCTGACAGGATGGTTATTACACATGTACGTCGTGTGAAGGTTTATATGTCCTGATCTGACAGGATGGTTATTACACATGTAAGTCATGTGAAGGTTTAAATGTCCTGATCTGACAGGGTGGTTATTACAAATATTGTCATGTGAAGGTTTATATGTCCTGATCTGACAGGATGGTTATTACAAATGTAAGTCATGTGAAGGTTTATATTTCCTGATCTGACAGGATGGTTATTGCACATGTAGTAATGTGAAGGTTTATATGTCCTGATCTGACAGGATGGTTATTACAAATGTAAGTCATGTGAAGGTTTATATTTCCTGATATGACAGGATGGTTATTGCACATGTAGTAATGTGAAGGTTTATATGTCCTGATCTGACAGGATGGTTATTACAAATGTAAGTCATGTGAAGGTTTATATGTCCTGATCTGACAGGATGGTTATTACACATGTAAGTCATGTGAAGGTTTATATGTCCTGATCTGACAGGGTGGTTATTAAAAATATAGTCATGTGAAGGTTTATATGTCCTGATCTGACAGGATGGTTATTACAAATGTAAGTCATGTGAAGGATTATATGTCCCGATCTGAAAGGATGGTTATTACAAATGTAAGTCATGTGAAGGTTTATCTGTGCTGATGTGACAGGATGGTTATTAAACATGTAAGTCGTGTGAAGGTTTATATGTCCCGATCTGACAGGATGGTTATTACACATGTAAGTCATGTGAAGGTTTATATGTCCTGATCTGAGAGGATGATTATTACAAATGTAAGTCATGTGAAGGTTTATATGTCCTGATCTGACAGGATGGTTATTGCAAATGTAGTAATGTGAAGGTTTATATGTCCTGATCTGACAGGATGGTTATTACAAATGTTAGTCATGTGAAGGTTTATATGTCCTGATCTGACAGGATGGTTATTGCAAATGTAAGTCATGTGAAGGTTTATATGTCCTGATCTGACAGGATGGTTATTACAAATGTAGTAATGTGAAGGTTTATATGTCCTGATCTGACAGGATGGTTATTACAAATGTTAGTCATGTGAAGGTTTATATGTCCTGATCTGACAGGATGGTTATTGCAAATGTAGTAATGTGAAGGTTTATATGTCCTGATCTGACAGGATGGTTATTACGAATGCAAGTCATGTGAAGGTTTATATGTCCTGATCTGACAGGATGGTTATTACACATGTAAGTCATGTGAAGGTTTAAATGTCCTGATCTGACAGGGTGGTTATTACAAATATAGTCATGTGAAGGTTTATATGTCCTGATCTGACAGGATGGTTATTACAAATGTAAGTCATGTGAAGGTTTATATGTCCCGATCTGACAGGATGGTTATTACAAACGTAAGTCATGTGAAGGTTTATATGTCCTGATCTGACAGGATGGTTATTACACATGTAAGTCGTGTGAAGGTTTATATGTCCTGATCTGACAGGATGGTTATTACACATGTAAGTCATGTGAAGGTTTAAATGTCCTGATCTGACAGGGTGGTTATTACAAATATTGTCATGTGAAGGTTTATATGTCCTGATCTGACAGGATGGTTATTACAAATGTAAGTCATGTGAAGGTTTATATTTCCTGATCTGACAGGATGGTTATTGCACATGTAGTAATGTGAAGGTTTATATGTCCTGATCTGACAGGATGGTTATTACAAATGTAAGTCATGTGAAGGTTTATATTTCCTGATATGACAGGATGGTTATTGCACATGTAGTAATGTGAAGGTTTATATGTCCTGATCTGACAGGATGGTTATTACAAATGTAAGTCATGTGAAGGTTTATATGTCCCGATCTGACAGGATGGTTATTACAAACGTAAGTCATGTGAAGGTTTATATGTCCTGATCTGACAGGATGGTTATTACACATGTAAGTCGTGTGAAGGTTTATATGTCCTGATCTGACAGGATGGTTATTACAAATGTAAGTCATGTGAAGGTTTAAATGTCCTGATCTGACAGGGTGGTTATTACAAATATTGTCATGTGAAGGTTTATATGTCCTGATCTGACAGGATGGTTATTACAAATGTAAGTCATGTGAAGGTTTATATTTCCTGATCTGACAGGATGGTTATTGCACATGTAGTAATGTGAAGGTTTATATGTCCTGATCTGACAGGATGGTCATTACAAATGTAAGTCATGTGAAGGTTTATATTTCCTGATCTGACAGGATGGTTATTGCACATGTAGTAATGTGAAGGTTTATATGTCCTGATCTGACAGGATGGTTATTACAAATGTAAGTCATGTGAAGGTTTATATTTCCTGATATGACAGGATGGTTATTGCACATGTAGTAATGTGAAGGTTTATATGTCCTGATCTGACAGGATGGTTATTACAAATGTAAGTCATGTGAAGGTTTATATGTCCTGATCTGACATGATGGTTATTACACATGTAAGTCATGTGACAGTTTATATGTCCTGATCTGACAGGGTGGTTATTACAAATATAGTCATGTGAAGGTTTATATGTCCTGATCTGACAGGATGGTTATTACAAATGTAAGTCATGTGAAGGATTATATGTCCCGATCTGAAAGGATGGTTATTACAAATGTAAGTCATGTGAAGGTTTATCTGTGCTGATGTGACAGGATGGTTATTACACATGTAAGTCGTGTGAAGGTTTATATGTCCCGATCTGACAGGATGGTTATTACACATGTAAGTCATGTGAAGGTTTATATGTCCTGATCTGAGAGGATGATTATTACAAATGTAAGTCATGTGAAGGTTTATATGTCCTGATCTGACAGGATGGTTATTGCAAATGTAGTAATGTGAAGGTTTATATGTCCTGATCTGACAGGATGGTTATTACAAATGTTAGTCATGTGAAGGTTTATATGTCCTGATCTGACAGGATGGTTATTACAAATGTAAGTCATGTGAAGGTTTATATTTCCTGATATGACAGGATGGTTATTGCACATGTAGTAATGTGAAGGTTTATATGTCCTGATCTGACAGGATGGTTATTACAAATGTAAGTCATGTGAAGGTTTATATGTCCTGATCTGACATGATGGTTATTACACATGTAAGTCATGTGACAGTTTATATGTCCTGATCTGACAGGGTGGTTATTACAAATATAGTCATGTGAAGGTTTATATGTCCTGATCTGACAGGATGGTTATTACAAATGTAAGTCATGTGAAGGATTATATGTCCCGATCTGAAAGGATGGTTATTACAAATGTAAGTCATGTGAAGGTTTATCTGTGCTGATGTGACAGGATGGTTATTACACATGTAAGTCGTGTGAAGGTTTATATGTCCCGATCTGACAGGATGGTTATTACACATGTAAGTCATGTGAAGGTTTATATGTCCTGATCTGAGAGGATGATTATTACAAATGTAAGTCATGTGAAGGTTTATATGTCCTGATCTGACAGGATGGTTATTGCAAATGTAGTAATGTGAAGGTTTATATGTCCTGATCTGACAGGATGGTTATTACAAATGTTAGTCATGTGAAGGTTTATATGTCCTGATCTGACAGGATGGTTATTGCAAATGTAAGTCATGTGAAGGTTTATATGTCCTGATCTGACAGGATGGTTATTACAAATGTAAGTCATGTGAAGGTTTATATGTCCTGATCTGACAGGATGGTTATTACAAATGTTAGTCATGTGAAGGTTTATATGTCCTGATCTGACAGGATGGTTATTGCAAATGTAGTAATGTGAAGGTTTATATGTCCTGATCTGACAGGATGGTTATTACGAATGCAAGTCATGTGAAGGTTTATATGTCCTGATCTGACAGGATGGTTATTACACATGTAAGTCATGTGAAGGTTTAAATGTCCTGATCTGACAGGGTGGTTATTACAAATATAGTCATGTGAAGGTTTATATGTCCTGATCTGACAGGATGGTTATTACAAATGTAAGTCATGTGAAGGTTTATATGTCCCGATCTGACAGGATGGTTATTACAAACGTAAGTCATGTGAAGGTTTATATGTCCTGATCTGACAGGATGGTTATTACACATGTACGTCGTGTGAAGGTTTATATGTCCTGATCTGACAGGATGGTTATTACACATGTAAGTCATGTGAAGGTTTAAATGTCCTGATCTGACAGGGTGGTTATTACAAATATTGTCATGTGAAGGTTTATATGTCCTGATCTGACAGGATGGTTATTACAAATGTAAGTCATGTGAAGGTTTATATTTCCTGATCTGACAGGATGGTTATTGCACATGTAGTAATGTGAAGGTTTATATGTCCTGATCTGACAGGATGGTTATTACAAATGTAAGTCATGTGAAGGTTTATATTTCCTGATATGACAGGATGGTTATTGCACATGTAGTAATGTGAAGGTTTATATGTCCTGATCTGACAGGATGGTTATTACAAATGTAAGTCATGTGAAGGTTTATATGTCCTGATCTGACAGGATGGTTATTACACATGTAAGTCATGTGAAGGTTTATATGTCCTGATCTGACAGGGTGGTTATTAAAAATATAGTCATGTGAAGGTTTATATGTCCTGATCTGACAGGATGGTTATTACAAATGTAAGTCATGTGAAGGATTATATGTCCCGATCTGAAAGGATGGTTATTACAAATGTAAGTCATGTGAAGGTTTATCTGTGCTGATGTGACAGGATGGTTATTAAACATGTAAGTCGTGTGAAGGTTTATATGTCCCGATCTGACAGGATGGTTATTACACATGTAAGTCATGTGAAGGTTTATATGTCCTGATCTGAGAGGATGATTATTACAAATGTAAGTCATGTGAAGGTTTATATGTCCTGATCTGACAGGATAGTTATTACACATGTAAGTCATGTGAAGGTTTATATGTCCTGATCTGAGAGGATGATTATTACAAATGTAAGTCATGTGAAGGTTTATATGTCCTGATCTGACAGGATGGTTATTACACATGTAAGTCGTGTGAAGGTTTATATGTCCTGATCTGACAGGGTGGTTATTACAAATATAGTCATGTGAAGGTTTATATGTCCTGATCTGACAGGATGGTTATTACAAATGTAAGTCATGTGAAGGATTATATGTCCCGATCTGAAAGGATGGTTATTACAAATGTAAGTCATGTGAAGGTTTATCTGTGCTGATGTGACAGGATGGTTATTAAACATGTAAGTCGTGTGAAGGTTTATATGTCCCGATCTGACAGGATGGTTATTACACATGTAAGTCATGTGAAGGTTTATATGTCCTGATCTGAGAGGATGATTATTACAAATGTAAGTCATGTGAAGGTTTATATGTCCTGATCTGACAGGATGGTTATTGCAAATGTAGTAATGTGAAGGTTTATATGTCCTGATCTGACAGGATGGTTATTACAAATGTTAGTCATGTGAAGGTTTATATGTCCTGATCTGACAGGATGGTTATTGCAAATGTAAGTCATGTGAAGGTTTATATGTCCTGATCTGACAGGATGGTTATTACAAATGTAGTAATGTGAAGGTTTATATGTCCTGATCTGACAGGATGGTTATTACAAATGTTAGTCATGTGAAGGTTTATATGTCCTGATCTGACAGGATGGTTATTGCAAATGTAGTAATGTGAAGGTTTATATGTCCTGATCTGACAGGATGGTTATTACGAATGCAAGTCATGTGAAGGTTTATATGTCCTGATCTGACAGGATGGTTATTACACATGTAAGTCATGTGAAGGTTTAAATGTCCTGATCTGACAGGGTGGTTATTACAAATATAGTCATGTGAAGGTTTATATGTCCTGATCTGACAGGATGGTTATTACAAATGTAAGTCATGTGAAGGTTTATATGTCCCGATCTGACAGGATGGTTATTACAAACGTAAGTCATGTGAAGGTTTATATGTCCTGATCTGACAGGATGGTTATTACACATGTAAGTCGTGTGAAGGTTTATATGTCCTGATCTGACAGGATGGTTATTACACATGTAAGTCATGTGAAGGTTTAAATGTCCTGATCTGACAGGGTGGTTATTACAAATATTGTCATGTGAAGGTTTATATGTCCTGATCTGACAGGATGGTTATTACAAATGTAAGTCATGTGAAGGTTTATATTTCCTGATCTGACAGGATGGTTATTGCACATGTAGTAATGTGAAGGTTTATATGTCCTGATCTGACAGGATGGTTATTACAAATGTAAGTCATGTGAAGGTTTATATTTCCTGATATGACAGGATGGTTATTGCACATGTAGTAATGTGAAGGTTTATATGTCCTGATCTGACAGGATGGTTATTACAAATGTAAGTCATGTGAAGGTTTATATGTCCCGATCTGACAGGATGGTTATTACAAACGTAAGTCATGTGAAGGTTTATATGTCCTGATCTGACAGGATGGTTATTACACATGTAAGTCGTGTGAAGGTTTATATGTCCTGATCTGACAGGATGGTTATTACAAATGTAAGTCATGTGAAGGTTTAAATGTCCTGATCTGACAGGGTGGTTATTACAAATATTGTCATGTGAAGGTTTATATGTCCTGATCTGACAGGATGGTTATTACAAATGTAAGTCATGTGAAGGTTTATATTTCCTGATCTGACAGGATGGTTATTGCACATGTAGTAATGTGAAGGTTTATATGTCCTGATCTGACAGGATGGTCATTACAAATGTAAGTCATGTGAAGGTTTATATTTCCTGATCTGACAGGATGGTTATTGCACATGTAGTAATGTGAAGGTTTATATGTCCTGATCTGACAGGATGGTTATTACAAATGTAAGTCATGTGAAGGTTTATATTTCCTGATATGACAGGATGGTTATTGCACATGTAGTAATGTGAAGGTTTATATGTCCTGATCTGACAGGATGGTTATTACAAATGTAAGTCATGTGAAGGTTTATATGTCCTGATCTGACATGATGGTTATTACACATGTAAGTCATGTGACAGTTTATATGTCCTGATCTGACAGGGTGGTAATTACAAATATAGTCATGTGAAGGTTTATATGTCCTGATCTGACAGGATGGTTATTACAAATGTAAGTCATGTGAAGGATTATATGTCCCGATCTGAAAGGATGGTTATTACAAATGTAAGTCATGTGAAGGTTTATCTGTGCTGATGTGACAGGATGGTTATTACACATGTAAGTCGTGTGAAGGTTTATATGTCCCGATCTGACAGGATGGTTATTACACATGTAAGTCATGTGAAGGTTTATATGTCCTGATCTGAGAGGATGATTATTACAAATGTAAGTCATGTGAAGGTTTATATGTTCTGATCTGACAGGATGGTTATTGCAAATGTAGTAATGTGAAGGTTTATATGTCCTGATCTGACAGGATGGTTATTACAAATGTTAGTCATGTGAAGGTTTATATGTCCTGATCTGACAGGATGGTTATTGCAAATGTAAGTCATGTGAAGGTTTATATGTCCTGATCTGACAGGATGGTTATTACAAATGTAAGTCATGTGAAGGTTTATATGTCCTGATCTGACAGGATGGTTATTACAAATGTTAGTCATGTGAAGGTTTATATGTCCTGATCTGACAGGATGGTTATTGCAAATGTAGTAATGTGAAGGTTTATATGTCCTGATCTGACAGGATGGTTATTACGAATGCAAGTCATGTGAAGGTTTATATGTCCTGATCTGACAGGATGGTTATTACACATGTAAGTCATGTGAAGGTTTATATGTCCTGATCTGACAGGGTGGTTATTACAAATATAGTCATGTGAAGGTTTATATGTCCTGATCTGACAGGATGGTTATTACAAATGTAAGTCATGTGAAGGTTTATATGTCCCGATCTGACAGGATGGTTATTACAAACGTAAGTCATGTGAAGGTTTATATGTCCTGATCTGACAGGATGGTTATTACACATGTACGTCGTGTGAAGGTTTATATGTCCTGATCTGACAGGATGGTTATTACACATGTAAGTCATGTGAAGGTTTAAATGTCCTGATCTGACAGGGTGGTTATTACAAATATTGTCATGTGAAGGTTTATATGTCCTGATCTGACAGGATGGTTATTACAAATGTAAGTCATGTGAAGGTTTATATTTCCTGATCTGACAGGATGGTTATTGCACATGTAGTAATGTGAAGGTTTATATGTCCTGATCTGACAGGATGGTTATTACAAATGTAAGTCATGTGAAGGTTTATATTTCCTGATATGACAGGATGGTTATTGCACATGTAGTAATGTGAAGGTTTATATGTCCTGATCTGACAGGATGGTTATTACAAATGTAAGTCATGTGAAGGTTTATATGTCCTGATCTGACAGGATGGTTATTACACATGTAAGTCATGTGAAGGTTTATATGTCCTGATCTGACAGGGTGGTTATTAAAAATATAGTCATGTGAAGGTTTATATGTCCTGATCTGACAGGATGGTTATTACAAATGTAAGTCATGTGAAGGATTATATGTCCCGATCTGAAAGGATGGTTATTACAAATGTAAGTCATGTGAAGGTTTATCTGTGCTGATGTGACAGGATGGTTATTAAACATGTAAGTCGTGTGAAGGTTTATATGTCCCGATCTGACAGGATGGTTATTACACATGTAAGTCATGTGAAGGTTTATATGTCCTGATCTGAGAGGATGATTATTACAAATGTAAGTCATGTGAAGGTTTATATGTCCTGATCTGACAGGATGGTTATTGCAAATGTAGTAATGTGAAGGTTTATATGTCCTGATCTGACAGGATGGTTATTACAAATGTTAGTCATGTGAAGGTTTATATGTCCTGATCTGACAGGATGGTTATTGCAAATGTAAGTCATGTGAAGGTTTATATGTCCTGATCTGACAGGATGGTTATTACAAATGTAGTAATGTGAAGGTTTATATGTCCTGATCTGACAGGATGGTTATTACAAATGTTAGTCATGTGAAGGTTTATATGTCCTGATCTGACAGGATGGTTATTGCAAATGTAGTAATGTGAAGGTTTATATGTCCTGATCTGACAGGATGGTTATTACGAATGCAAGTCATGTGAAGGTTTATATGTCCTGATCTGACAGGATGGTTATTACACATGTAAGTCATGTGAAGGTTTAAATGTCCTGATCTGACAGGGTGGTTATTACAAATATAGTCATGTGAAGGTTTATATGTCCTGATCTGACAGGATGGTTATTACAAATGTAAGTCATGTGAAGGTTTATATGTCCCGATCTGACAGGATGGTTATTACAAACGTAAGTCATGTGAAGGTTTATATGTCCTGATCTGACAGGATGGTTATTACACATGTAAGTCGTGTGAAGGTTTATATGTCCTGATCTGACAGGATGGTTATTACACATGTAAGTCATGTGAAGGTTTAAATGTCCTGATCTGACAGGGTGGTTATTACAAATATTGTCATGTGAAGGTTTATATGTCCTGATCTGACAGGATGGTTATTACAAATATAAGTCATGTGAAGGTTTATATTTCCTGATCTGACAGGATGGTTATTGCACATGTAGTAATGTGAAGGTTTATATGTCCTGATCTGACAGGATGGTTATTACAAATGTAAGTCATGTGAAGGTTTATATTTCCTGATATGACAGGATGGTTATTGCACATGTAGTAATGTGAAGGTTTATATGTCCTGATCTGACAGGATGGTTATTACAAATGTAAGTCATGTGAAGGTTTATATGTCCCGATCTGACAGGATGGTTATTACAAACGTAAGTCATGTGAAGGTTTATATGTCCTGATCTGACAGGATGGTTATTACACATGTAAGTCGTGTGAAGGTTTATATGTCCTGATCTGACAGGATGGTTATTACACATGTAAGTCATGTGAAGGTTTAAATGTCCTGATCTGACAGGGTGGTTATTACAAATATTGTCATGTGAAGGTTTATATGTCCTGATCTGACAGGATGGTTATTACAAATGTAAGTCATGTGAAGGTTTATATTTCCTGATCTGACAGGATGGTTATTGCACATGTAGTAATGTGAAGGTTTATATGTCCTGATCTGACAGGATGGTCATTACAAATGTAAGTCATGTGAAGGTTTATATTTCCTGATCTGACAGGATGGTTATTGCACATGTAGTAATGTGAAGGTTTATATGTCCTGATCTGACAGGATGGTTATTACAAATGTAAGTCATGTGAAGGTTTATATTTCCTGATATGACAGGATGGTTATTGCACATGTAGTAATGTGAAGGTTTATATGTCCTGATCTGACAGGATGGTTATTACAAATGTAAGTCATGTGAAGGTTTATATGTCCTGATCTGACATGATGGTTATTACACATGTAAGTCATGTGACAGTTTATATGTCCTGATCTGACAGGGTGGTTATTACAAATATAGTCATGTGAAGGTTTATATGTCCCGATCTGACAGGATGGTTATTACACATGTAAGTCATGTGAAGGTTTATATGTCCTGATCTGAAAGGATGGTTATTACAAATGTAAGTCATGTGAAGGTTTATCTGTGCTGATGTGACAGGATGGTTATTAAACATGTAAGTCGTGTGAAGGTTTATATGTCCCGATCTGACAGGATGGTTATTACACATGTAAGTCATGTGAAGGTTTATATGTCCTGATCTGAGAGGATGATTATTACAAATGTAAGTCATGTGAAGGTTTATATGTCCTGATCTGACAGGATGGTTATTGCAAATGTAGTAATGTGAAGGTTTATATGTCCTGATCTGACAGGATGGTTATTACAAATGTTAGTCATGTGAAGGTTTATATGTCCTGATCTGACAGGATGGTTATTGCAAATGTAAGTCATGTGAAGGTTTATATGTCCTGATCTGACAGGATGGTTATTACAAATGTAGTAATGTGAAGGTTTATATGTCCTGATCTGACAGGATGGTTATTACAAATGTTAGTCATGTGAAGGTTTATATGTCCTGATCTGACAGGATGGTTATTGCAAATGTAGTAATGTGAAGGTTTATATGTCCTGATCTGACAGGATGGTTATTACGAATGCAAGTCATGTGAAGGTTTATATGTCCTGATCTGACAGGATGGTTATTACACATGTAAGTCATGTGAAGGTTTAAATGTCCTGATCTGACAGGGTGGTTATTACAAATATAGTCATGTGAAGGTTTATATGTCCTGATCTGACAGGATGGTTATTACAAATGTCAGTCATGTGAAGGTTTATATGTCCCGATCTGACAGGATGGTTATTACAAACGTAAGTCATGTGAAGGTTTATATGTCCTGATCTGACAGGATGGTTATTACACATGTAAGTCGTGTGAAGGTTTATATGTCCTGATCTGACAGGATGGTTATTACACATGTAAGTCATGTGAAGGTTTAAATGTCCTGATCTGACAGGGTGGTTATTACAAATATTGTCATGTGAAGGTTTATATGTCCTGATCTGACAGGATGGTTATTACAAATGTAAGTCATGTGAAGGTTTATATTTCCTGATCTGACAGGATGGTTATTGCACATGTAGTAATGTGAAGGTTTATATGTCCTGATCTGACAGGATGGTTATTACAAATGTAAGTCATGTGAAGGTTTATATTTCCTGATATGACAGGATGGTTATTGCACATGTAGTAATGTGAAGGTTTATATGTCCTGATCTGACAGGATGGTTATTACAAATGTAAGTCATGTGAAGGTTTATATTTCCTGATATGACAGGATGGTTATTGCACATGTAGTAATGTGAAGGTTTATATGTCCCGATCTGACAGGATGGTTATTACAAACGTAAGTCATGTGAAGGTTTATATGTCCTGATCTGACAGGATGGTTATTACACATGTAAGTCGTGTGAAGGTTTATATGTCCTGATCTGACAGGATGGTTATTACACATGTAAGTCATGTGAAGGTTTAAATGTCCTGATCTGACAGGGTGGTTATTACAAATATTGTCATGTGAAGGTTTATATGTCCTGATCTGACAGGATGGTTATTACAAATGTAAGTCATGTGAAGGTTTATATTTCCTGATCTGACAGGATGGTTATTGCACATGTAGTAATGTGAAGGTTTATATGTCCTGATCTGACAGGATGGTCATTACAAATGTAAGTCATGTGAAGGTTTATATTTCCTGATCTGACAGGATGGTTATTGCACATGTAGTAATGTGAAGGTTTATATGTCCTGATCTGACAGGATGGTTATTACAAATGTAAGTCATGTGAAGGTTTATATTTCCTGATATGACAGGATGGTTATTGCACATGTAGTAATGTGAAGGTTTATATGTCCTGATCTGACAGGATGGTTATTACAAATGTAAGTCATGTGAAGGTTTATATGTCCTGATCTGACAGGATGGTTATTACAAATGTTAGTCATGTGAAGGTTTATATGTCCTGATCTGACAGGATGGTTATTGCAAATGTAAGTCATGTGAAGGTTTATATGTCCTGATCTGACAGGATGGTTATTACAAATGTAGTAATGTGAAGGTTTATATGTCCTGATCTGACAGGATGGTTATTACAAATGTTAGTCATGTGAAGGTTTATATGTCCTGATCTGACAGGATGGTTATTGCAAATGTAGTAATGTGAAGGTTTATATGTCCTGATCTGACAGGATGGTTATTACGAATGCAAGTCATGTGAAGGTTTATATGTCCTGATCTGACAGGATGGTTATTACACATGTAAGTCATGTGAAGGTTTAAATGTCCTGATCTGACAGGGTGGTTATTACAAATATAGTCATGTGAAGGTTTATATGTCCTGATCTGACAGGATGGTTATTACAAATGTAAGTCATGTGAAGGTTTATATGTCCCGATCTGACAGGATGGTTATTACAAACGTAAGTCATGTGAAGGTTTATATGTCCTGATCTGACAGGATGGTTATTACACATGTACGTCGTGTGAAGGTTTATATGTCCTGATCTGACAGGATGGTTATTACACATGTAAGTCATGTGAAGGTTTAAATGTCCTGATCTGACAGGGTGGTTATTACAAATATTGTCATGTGAAGGTTTATATGTCCTGATCTGACAGGATGGTTATTACAAATGTAAGTCATGTGAAGGTTTATATTTCCTGATCTGACAGGATGGTTATTGCACATGTAGTAATGTGAAGGTTTATATGTCCTGATCTGACAGGATGGTTATTACAAATGTAAGTCATGTGAAGGTTTATATTTCCTGATATGACAGGATGGTTATTGCACATGTAGTAATGTGAAGGTTTATATGTCCTGATCTGACAGGATGGTTATTACAAATGTAAGTCATGTGAAGGTTTATATGTCCTGATCTGACAGGATGGTTATTACACATGTAAGTCATGTGAAGGTTTATATGTCCTGATCTGACAGGGTGGTTATTAAAAATATAGTCATGTGAAGGTTTATATGTCCTGATCTGACAGGATGGTTATTACAAATGTAAGTCATGTGAAGGATTATATGTCCCGATCTGAAAGGATGGTTATTACAAATGTAAGTCATGTGAAGGTTTATCTGTGCTGATGTGACAGGATGGTTATTAAACATGTAAGTCGTGTGAAGGTTTATATGTCCCGATCTGACAGGATGGTTATTACACATGTAAGTCATGTGAAGGTTTATATGTCCTGATCTGAGAGGATGATTATTACAAATGTAAGTCATGTGAAGGTTTATATGTCCTGATCTGACAGGATGGTTATTGCAAATGTAGTAATGTGAAGGTTTATATGTCCTGATCTGACAGGATGGTTATTACAAATGTTAGTCATGTGAAGGTTTATATGTCCTGATCTGACAGGATGGTTATTGCAAATGTAAGTCATGTGAAGGTTTATATGTCCTGATCTGACAGGATGGTTATTACAAATGTAGTAATGTGAAGGTTTATATGTCCTGATCTGACAGGATGGTTATTACAAATGTTAGTCATGTGAAGGTTTATATGTCCTGATCTGACAGGATGGTTATTGCAAATGTAGTAATGTGAAGGTTTATATGTCCTGATCTGACAGGATGGTTATTACACATGTAAGTCATGTGAAGGTTTAAATGTCCTGATCTGACAGGGTGGTTATTACAAATATAGTCATGTGAAGGTTTATATGTCCTGATCTGACAGGATGGTTATTACAAATGTAAGTCATGTGAAGGTTTATATGTCCCGATCTGACAGGATGGTTATTACAAACGTAAGTCATGTGAAGGTTTATATGTCCTGATCTGACAGGATGGTTATTACACATGTAAGTCGTGTGAAGGTTTATATGTCCTGATCTGACAGGATGGTTATTACACATGTAAGTCATGTGAAGGTTTAAATGTCCTGATCTGACAGGGTGGTTATTACAAATATTGTCATGTGAAGGTTTATATGTCCTGATCTGACAGGATGGTTATTACAAATATAAGTCATGTGAAGGTTTATATTTCCTGATCTGACAGGATGGTTATTGCACATGTAGTAATGTGAAGGTTTATATGTCCTGATCTGACAGGATGGTTATTACAAATGTAAGTCATGTGAAGGTTTATATTTCCTGATATGACAGGATGGTTATTGCACATGTAGTAATGTGAAGGTTTATATGTCCTGATCTGACAGGATGGTTATTACAAATGTAAGTCATGTGAAGGTTTATATGTCCCGATCTGACAGGATGGTTATTACAAACGTAAGTCATGTGAAGGTTTATATGTCCTGATCTGACAGGATGGTTATTACACATGTAAGTCGTGTGAAGGTTTATATTTCCTGATCTGACAGGATGGTTATTACACATGTAAGTCATGTGAAGGTTTAAATGTCCTGATCTGACAGGGTGGTTATTACAAATATTGTCATGTGAAGGTTTATATGTCCTGATCTGACAGGATGGTTATTACAAATGTAAGTCATGTGAAGGTTTATATTTCCTGATCTGACAGGATGGTTATTGCACATGTAGTAATGTGAAGGTTTATATGTCCTGATCTGACAGGATGGTCATTACAAATGTAAGTCATGTGAAGGTTTATATTTCCTGATCTGACAGGATGGTTATTGCACATGTAGTAATGTGAAGGTTTATATGTCCTGATCTGACAGGATGGTTATTACAAATGTAAGTCATGTGAAGGTTTATATTTCCTGATATGACAGGATGGTTATTGCACATGTAGTAATGTGAAGGTTTATATGTCCTGATCTGACAGGATGGTTATTACAAATGTAAGTCATGTGAAGGTTTATATGTCCTGATCTGACATGATGGTTATTACACATGTAAGTCATGTGACAGTTTATATGTCCTGATCTGACAGGGTGGTTATTACAAATATAGTCATGTGAAGGTTTATATGTCCCGATCTGACAGGATGGTTATTACACATGTAAGTCATGTGAAGGTTTATATGTCCTGATCTGACAGGATGGTTATTACACATGTAAGTCATGTGAAGGTTTATATGTCCCGATCTGACAGGATGGTTATTACAAAAGTAAGTCATGTTAAGGTTTATATGTCCTGATCTGACAGGGTGGTTATTACAAATATAGTCATGTGAAGGTTTATATGTCCTGATCTGACAGGATGGTTATTACAAATGTAAGTCATGTGAAGGTTTATATGTCCTGATCTGACAGGATGGTTATTACACAAGTAAGTCATGTGAAGGTTTATATGTCCTGATCTGACAGGGTGGTTATTAAAAATATAGTCATGTGAAGGTTTATATGTCCTGATCTGACAGGATGGTTATTACAAATGTAAGTCATGTGAAGGATTATATGTCCCGATCTGAAAGGATGGTTATTACAAATGTAAGTCATGTGAAGGTTTATCTGTGCTGATGTGACAGGATGGTTATTACACATGTAAGTCGTGTGAAGGTTTATATGTCCCGATCTGACAGGATGGTTATTACACATGTAAGTCATGTGAAGGTTTATATGTCCTGATCTGAGAGGATGATTATTACAAATGTAAGTCATGTGAAGGTTTATATGTCCTGATCTGACAGGATGGTTATTGCAAATGTAGTAATGTGAAGGTTTATATGTCCTGATCTGACAGGATGGTTATTACAAATGTTAGTCATGTGAAGGTTTATATGTCCTGATCTGACAGGATGGTTATTGCAAATGTAAGTCATGTGAAGGTTTATATGTCCTGATCTGACAGGATGGTTATTACAAATGTAGTAATGTGAAGGTTTATATGTCCTGATCTGACAGGATGGTTATTACAAATGTTAGTCATGTGAAGGTTTATATGTCCTGATCTGACAGGATGGTTATTGCAAATGTAGTAATGTGAAGGTTTATATGTCCTGATCTGACAGGATGGTTATTACGAATGCAAGTCATGTGAAGGTTTATATGTCCTGATCTGACAGGATGGTTATTACACATGTAAGTCATGTGAAGGTTTAAATGTCCTGATCTGACAGGGTTGTTATTACAAATATAGTAATGTGAAGGTTTATATGTCCTGATCTGACAGGATGGTTATTACAAATGTAAGTCATGTGAATGTTTATATGTCCCGATCTGACAGGATGGTTATTACAAACGTAAGTCATGTGAAGGTTTATATGTCCTGATCTGACAGGATGGTTATTACACATGTAAGTCGTGTGAAGGTTTATATGTCCTGATCTGACAGGATGGTTATTACACATGTAAGTCATGTGAAGGTTTAAATGTCCTGATCTGACAGGGTGGTTATTACAAATATTGTCATGTGAAGGTTTATATGTCCTGATCTGACAGGATGGTTATTTCAATGTAAGTCATGTGAAGGTTTATATTTCCTGATCTGACAGGATGGTTATTGCACATGTAGTAATGTGAAGGTTTATATGTCCTGATCTGACAGGATGGTTATTACAAATGTAAGTCATGTGAAGGTTTATATTTCCTGATCTGACAGGATGGTTATTGCACATGTAGTAATGTGAAGGTTTATATGTCCTGATCTGACAGGATGGTTATTACAAATGTAAGTCATGTGAAGGTTTATATTTCCTGATATGACAGGATGGTTATTGCACATGTAGTAATGTGAAGGTTTATATGTCCTGATCTGACAGGATGGTTATTACAAATGTAAGTCATGTGAAGGTTTATATGTCCTGATCTGACAGAATGGTTATCACACATGTAAGTCATGTGACAGTTTATATGTCCTGATCTGACAGGGTGGTTATTACAAATATAGTCATGTGAAGGTTTATATGTCCCGATCTGACAGGATGGTTATTACACATGTAAGTCATGTGAAGGTTTATATGTCCTGATCTGACAGGATGGTTATTACACATGTAAGTCATGTGAAGGTTTATATGTCCCGATCTGACAGGATGGTTATTACACAAGTAAGTCATGTTAAGGTTTATATGTCCTGATCTGACAGGGTGGTTATTACAAATATAGTCATGTGAAGGTTTATATGTCCTGATTTGACAGGATGGTTATTACAAATGTAAGTCATGTGAAGGTTTATATGTCCTGATCTGACAGGATGGTTATTACACATGTAAGTCATGTGAAGGTTTATATGTCCTGATCTGACAGGGTGGTTATTAAAAATATAGTCATGTGAAGGTTTATATGTCCTGATCTGACAGGATGGTTATTACAAATGTAAGTCATGTGAAGGATTATATGTCCCGATCTGAAAGGATGGTTATTACAAATGTAAGTCATGTGAAGGTTTATCTGTGCTGATGTGACAGGATGGTTATTACACATGTAAGTCGTGTGAAGGTTTATATGTCCTGATCTGACAGGGTGGTTATTACACATGTAAGTCATGTGAAGGTTTAAATGTCCTGATCTGACAGGGTGGTTACTACAAATATTGTCATGTGAAGGTTTATATGTCCTGATCTGACAGGATGGTTATTACAAATGTAAGTCATGTGAAGGTTTATATTTCCTGATCTGACAGGATGGTTATTGCACATGTAGTAATGTGAAGGTTTATATGTCCTGATCTGACAGGATGGTTATTACAAATGTAAGTCATGTGAAGGTTTATATTTCCTGATATGACAGGATGGTTATTGCACATGTAGTAATGTGAAGGTTTATATGTCCTGATCTGACAGGATGGTTATTACAAATGTAAGTCATGTGAAGGTTTATATGTCCCGATCTGACAGGATGGTTATTACAAACGTAAGTCATGTGAAGGTTTATATGTCCTGATCTGACAGGATGGTTATTACACATGTAAGTCGTGTGAAGGTTTATATGTCCTGATCTGACAGGATGGTTATTACACATGTAAGTCATGTGAAGGTTTAAATGTCCTGATCTGACAGGGTGGTTATTACAAATATTGTCATGTGAAGGTTTATATGTCCTGATCTGACAGGATGGTTATTTCAATGTAAGTCATGTGAAGGTTTATATTTCCTGATCTGACAGGATGGTTATTGCACATGTAGTAATGTGAAGGTTTATATGTCCTGATCTGACAGGATGGTTATTACAAATGTAAGTCATGTGAAGGTTTATATTTCCTGATCTGACAGGATGGTTATTGCACATGTAGTAATGTGAAGGTTTATATGTCCTGATCTGACAGGATGGTTATTACAAATGTAAGTCATGTGAAGGTTTATATTTCCTGATATGACAGGATGGTTATTGCACATGTAGTAATGTGAAGGTTTATATGTCCTGATCTGACAGGATGGTTATTACAAATGTAAGTCATGTGAAGGTTTATATGTCCTGATCTGACAGAATGGTTATCACACATGTAAGTCATGTGACAGTTTATATGTCCTGATCTGACAGGGTGGTTATTACAAATATAGTCATGTGAAGGTTTATATGTCCCGATCTGACAGGATGGTTATTACACATGTAAGTCATGTGAAGGTTTATATGTCCTGATCTGACAGGATGGTTATTACACATGTAAGTCATGTGAAGGTTTATATGTCCCGATCTGACAGGATGGTTATTACACAAGTAAGTCATGTTAAGGTTTATATGTCCTGATCTGACAGGGTGGTTATTACAAATATAGTCATGTGAAGGTTTATATGTCCTGATTTGACAGGATGGTTATTACAAATGTAAGTCATGTGAAGGTTTATATGTCCTGATCTGACAGGATGGTTATTACACATGTAAGTCATGTGAAGGTTTATATGTCCTGATCTGACAGGGTGGTTATTAAAAATATAGTCATGTGAAGGTTTATATGTCCTGATCTGACAGGATGGTTATTACAAATGTAAGTCATGTGAAGGATTATATGTCCCGATCTGAAAGGATGGTTATTACAAATGTAAGTCATGTGAAGGTTTATCTGTGCTGATGTGACAGGATGGTTATTACACATGTAAGTCGTGTGAAGGTTTATATGTCCTGATCTGACAGGGTGGTTATTACACATGTAAGTCATGTGAAGGTTTAAATGTCCTGATCTGACAGGGTGGTTACTACAAATATTGTCATGTGAAGGTTTATATGTCCTGATCTGACAGGATGGTTATTACAAATGTAAGTCATGTGAAGGTTTATATTTCCTGATCTGACAGGATGGTTATTGCACATGTAGTAATGTGAAGGTTTATATGTCCTGATCTGACAGGATGGTTATTACAAATGTAAGTCATGTGAAGGTTTATATTTCCTGATATGACAGGATGGTTATTGCACATGTAGTAATGTGAAGGTTTATATGTCCTGATCTGACAGGATGGTTATTACAAATGTAAGTCATGTGAAGGTTTATATGTCCCGATCTGACAGGATGGTTATTACAAACGTAAGTCATGTGAAGGTTTATATGTCCTGATCTGACAGGATGGTTATTACACATGTAAGTCGTGTGAAGGTTTATATGTCCTGATCTGACAGGATGGTTATTACACATGTAAGTCATGTGAAGGTTTAAATGTCCTGATCTGACAGGGTGGTTATTACAAATATTGTCATGTGAAGGTTTATATGTCCTGATCTGACAGGATGGTTATTACAAATGTAAGTCATGTGAAGGTTTATATTTCCTGATCTAACAGGATGGTTATTGCACATGTAGTAATGTGAAGGTTTATATGTCCTGATCTGACAGGATGGTTATTACAAATGTAAGTCATGTGAAGGTTTATATTTCCTGATCTGACAGGATGGTTATTGCACATGTAGTAATGTGAAGGTTTATATGTCCTGATCTGACAGGATGGTTATTACAAATGTAAGTCATGTGAAGGTTTATATTTCCTGATATGACAGGATGGTTATTGCACATGTAGTAATGTGAAGGTTTATATGTCCTGATCTGACAGGATGGTTATTACAAATGTAAGTCATGTGAAGGTTTATATGTCCTGATCTGACAGGATGGTTATTACACATGTAAGTCATGTGACAGTTTATATGTCCTGATCTGACAGGGTGGTTATTACAAATATAGTCATGTGAAGGTTTATATGTCCCGATCTGACAGGATGGTTATTACACATGTAAGTCATGTGAAGGTTTATATGTCCTGAACTGACAGGATGGTTATTACACATGTAAGTCATGTGAAGGTTTATATGTCCCGATCTGACAGGATGGTTATTACAAAAGTAAGTCATGTTAAGGTTTATATGTCCCGATCTGAAAGGATGGTTATTACAAATGTAAGTCATGTGAAGGTTTATCTGTGCTGATGTGACAGGATGGTTATTACACATGTAAGTCGTGTGAAGGTTTATATGTCCCGATCTGACAGGATGGTTATTACACATGTAAGTCATGTGAAGGTTTATATGTCCTGATCTGAGAGGATGATTATTACAAATGTAAGTCATGTGAAGGTTTATATGTCCTGATCTGACAGGATGGTTATTGCAAATGTAGTAATGTGAAGGTTTATATGTCCTGATCTGACAGGATGGTTATTACAAATGTTAGTCATGTGAAGGTTTATATTTTCTGATCTGACAGGATGGTTATTGCAAATGTAAGTCATGTGAAGGTTTATATGTCCTGATCTGACAGGATGGTTATTACAAATGTAGTAATGTGAAGGTTTATATGTCCTGATCTGACAGGATGGTTATTACAAATGTTAGTCGTGTGAAGGTTTATATGTCCTGATCTGACAGGATTGTTATTGCAAATGTAGTAATGTGAAGGTTTATATGTCCTGATCTGACAGGATGGTTATTACGAATGCAAGTCATGTGAAGGTTTATATGTCCTGATCTGACAGGATGGTTATTACACATGTAAGTCATGTGAAGGTTTAAATGTCCTGATCTGACAGGGTGGTTATTACAAATATAGTCATGTGAAGGTTTATATGTCCTGATCTGACAGGATGGTTATTACAAATGTAAGTCATGTGAAGGTTTATATGTCCCGATCTGACAGGATGGTTATTACAAACGTAAGTCATGTGAAGGTTTATATGTCCTGATCTGACAGGATGGTTATTACACATGTAAGTCGTGTGAAGGTTTATATGTCCTGATCTGACAGGATGGTTATTACACATGTAAGTCATGTGAAGGTTTAAATGTCCTGATCTGACAGGGTGGTTATTACAAATATTGTCATGTGAAGGTTTATATGTCCTGATCTGACAGGATGGTTATTACAAATGTAAGTCATGTGAAGGTTTATATTTCCTGATCTGACAGGATGGTTATTGCACATGTAGTAATGTGAAGGTTTATATGTCCTGATCTGACAGGATGGTTATTACAAATGTAAGTCATGTGAAGGTTTATATTTCCTGATCTGACAGGATGGTTATTGCACATGTAGTAATGTGAAGGTTTATATGTCCTGATCTGACAGGATGGTTATTACAAATGTAAGTCATGTGAAGGTTTATATTTCCTGATGTGACAGGATGGTTATTGCACATGTAGTAATGTGAAGGTTTATATGTCCTGATCTGACAGGATGGTTATTACTAATGTAAGTCATGTGAAGGTTTATATGTCCTGATCTGACAGGATGGTTATTACACATGTAAGTCATGTGACAGTTTATATGTCCTGATCTGACAGGGTGGTTATTACAAATATAGTCATGTGAAGGTTTATATGTCCCGATCTGACAGGATGGTTATTAGACATGTAAGTCATGTGAAGGTTTATATGTCCTGATCTGACAGGATGGTTATTTAACATGTAAGTCATGTGAAGGTTTATATGTCCCGATCTGACAGGATGGTTATTACACAAGTAAGTCATGTTAAGGTTTATATGTCCTGATCTGACAGGGTGGTTATTACAAATATAGTCATGTGAAGGTTTATATGTCCTGATTTGACAGGATGGTTATTACAAATGTAAGTCATGTGAAGGTTTATATGTCCTGATCTGACAGGATGGTTATTACACATGTAAGTCATGTGAAGGTTTATATGTCCTGATCTGACAGGGTGGTTATTAAAAATATAGTCATGTGAAGGTTTATATGTCCCGATCTGACAGGATGGTTATTACACATGTAAGTCATGTGAAGGTTTATATGTCCTGATCTGAGAGGATGATTATTACAAATGTAAGTCATGTGAAGGTTTATATGTCCTGATCTGACAGGATGGTTATTACACATGTAAGTCATGTGAAGGTTTATATGTCCTGATCTGACAGGGTGGTTATTAAAAATATAGTCATGTGAAGGTTTATATGTCCTGATCTGACAGGATGGTTATTACAAATGTAAGTCATGTGAAGGATTATATGTCCCGATCTGAAAGGATGGTTATTACAAATGTAAGTCATGTGAAGGTTTATCTGTGCTGATGTGACAGGATGGTTATTACACATGTAAGTCGTGTGAAGGTTTATATGTTCCGATCTGACAGGATGGTTATTACACATGTAAGTCATGTGAAGGTTTATATGTCCTGATCTGAGAGGATGATTATTACAAATGTAAGTCATGTGAAGGTTTATATGTCCTGATCTGACAGGATGGTTATTGCAAATGTAGTAATGTGAAGGTTTATATGTCCTGATCTGACAGGATGGTTATTACAAATGTTAGTCATGTGAAGGTTTATATGTCCTGATCTGACAGGATGGTTATTGCAAATGTAAGTCATGTGAAGGTTTATATGTCCTGATCTGACAGGATGGTTATTACAAATGTAGTAATGTGAAGGTTTATATGTCCTGATCTGACAGGATGGTTATTACAAATGTTAGTCATGTGAAGGTTTATATGTCCTGATCTGACAGGATGGTTATTGCAAATGTAGTAATGTGAAGGTTTATATGTCCTGATCTGACAGGATGGTTATTACGAATGCAAGTCATGTGAAGGTTTATATGTCCTGATCTGACAGGATGGTTATTACACATGTAAGTCATGTGAAGGTTTAAATGTCCTGATCTGACAGGGTGGTTATTACAAATATAGTCATGTGAAGGTTTATATGTCCTGATCTGACAGGATGGTTATTACAAATGTAAGTCATGTGAAGGTTTATATGTCCCGATCTGACAGGATGGTTATTACACATGTAAGTCATGTGAAGGTTTATATGTCCTGATCTGACAGGATGGTTATTACACATGTAAGTCGTGTGAAGGTTTATATGTCCTGATCTGACAGGATGGTTATTACACATGTAAGTCATGTGAAGGTTTAAATGTCCTGATCTGACAGGGTGGTTATTACAGATATTGTCATGTGAAGGTTTATATGTCCTGATCTGACAGGATGGTTATTACAAATGTAAGTCATGTGAAGGTTTATATTTCCTGATCTGACAGGATGGTTATTGCACATGTAGTAATGTGAAGGTTTATATGTCCTGATCTGACAGGATGGTTATTACAAATGTAAATCATGTGAAGGTTTATATTTCCTGATCTGACAGGATGGTTATTGCACATGTAGTAATGTGAAGGTTTATATGTCCTGATCTGACAGGATGGTTATTAAAAATGTAAGTCATGTGAAGGTTTATATTTCCTGATATGACAGGATGGTTATTGCACATGTAGTAATGTGAAGGTTTATATGTCCTGATCTGACAGGATGGTTATTACAAATGTAAGTCATGTGAAGGTTTATATGTCCTGATCTGACAGGATGGTTATTACACATGTAAGTCATGTGACAGTTTATATGTCCTGATCTGACAGGGTGGTTATTACAAATATAGTCATGTGAAGGTTTATATGTCCCGATCTGACAGGATGGTTATTAGACATGTAAGTCATGTGAAGGTTTATATGTCCTGATCTGACAGGATGGTTATTACACATGTAAGTCATGTGAAGGTTTATATGTCCCGATCTGACAGGATGGTTATTACACAAGTAAGTCATGTTAAGGTTTATATGTCCTGATCTGACAGGGTGGTTATTACAAATATAGTCATGTGAAGGTTTATATGTCCTGATCTGACAGGATGGTTATTACAAATGTAAGTCATGTGAAGGTTTATATGTCCCGATCTGACAGGATGGTTATTACACAAGTAAGTCATGTTAAGGTTTATATGTCCTGATCTGACAGGGTGGTTATTACAAATATAGTCATGTGAAGGTTTATATGTCCTGATCTGACAGGATGGTTATTGCACATGTAGTAATGTGAAGGTTTATATGTCCTGATCTGACAGGATGGTTATTACAAATGTAAATCATGTGAAGGTTTATATTTCCTGATCTGACAGGATGGTTATTGCACATGTAGTAATGTGAAGGTTTATATGTCCTGATCTGACAGGATGGTTATTACAAATGTAAGTCATGTGAAGGTTTATATTTCCTGATATGACAGGATGGTTATTGCACATGTAGTAATGTGAAGGTTTATATGTCCTGATCTGACAGGATGGTTATTACAAATGTAAATCATGTGAAGGTTTATATGTCCTGATCTGACAGGATGGTTATTACAAATGTAAGTCATGTGAAGGTTTATATGTCCTGATCTGACAGGATGGTTATTACACATGTAAGTCATGTGACAGTTTATATGTCCTGATCTGACAGGGTGGTTATTACAAATATAGTCATGTGAAGGTTTATATGTCCCGATCTGACAGGATGGTTATTAGACATGTAAGTCATGTGAAGGTTTATATGTCCTGATCTGACAGGATGGTTATTACACATGTAAGTCATGTGAAGGTTTATATGTCCCGATCTGACAGGATGGTTATTACACAAGTAAGTCATGTTAAGGTTTATATGTCCTGATCTGACAGGGTGGTTATTACAAATATAGTCATGTGAAGGTTTATATGTCCTGATCTGACAGGATGGTTATTACAAATGTAAGTCATGTGAAGGTTTATATGTCCTGATCTGACAGGATGGTTATTACACATGTAAGTCATGTGAAGGTTTATATGTCCTGATCTGACAGGGTGGTTATTAAAAATATAGTCATGTGAAGGTTTATATGTCCTGATCTGACAGGATGGTTATTACAAATGTAAGTCATGTGAAGGATTATATGTCCCGATCTGAAAGGATGGTTATTACAAATGTAAGTCATGTGAAGGTTTATCTGTGCTGATGTGACAGGATGGTTATTACACATGTAAGTCGTGTGAAGGTTTATATGTCCCGATCTGACAGGATGGTTATTACACATGTAAGTCATGTGAAGGTTTATATGTCCTGATCTGAGAGGATGATTATTACAAATGTAAGTCATGTGAAGGTTTATATGTCCTGATTTGACAGGATGGTTATTGCAAATGTAGTAATGTGAAGGTTTATATGTCCTGATCTGACAGGATGGTTATTACAAATGTTAGTCATGTGAAGGTTTATATGTCCTGATCTGACAGGATGGTTATTGCAAATGTAAGTCATGTGAAGGTTTATATGTCCTGATCTGACAGGATGGTTATTGCAAATGTAGTAATGTGAAGGTTTATATGTCCTGATCTGACAGGATGGTTATTACAAATATTAGTCATGTGAAGGTTTATATGTCCTGATCTGACAGGATGGTTATTGCAAATGTAAGTCATGTGAAGGTTTATATGTCCTGATCTGACAGGATGGTTATTACAAATGTAGTAATGTGAAGGTTTATATGTCCTGATCTGACAGGATGGTTATTACAAATGTTAGTCATGTGAAGGTTTATATGTCCTGATCTGACAGGATGGTTATTGCAAATGTAGTAATGTGAAGGTTTATATGTCCTGATCTGACAGGATGGTTATTACGAATGCAAGTCATGTGACGGTTTATATGTCCTGATCTGACAGGATGGTTATTACACATGTAAGTCATGTGAAGGTTTAAATGTCCTGATCTGACAGGGTGGTTATTACAAATATAGTCATGTGAAGGTTTATATGTCCTGATCTGACAGTATGGTTATTACAAATGTAAGTCATGTGAAGGTTTATATGTCCCGATCTGACAGGATGGTTATTACAAACGTAAGTCATGTGAAGGTTTATATGTCCTGATCTGACATGATGGTTATTACACATGTAAGTCGTGTGAAGGTTTATATGTCCTGATCTGACAGGATGGTTATTACAAATGTAAGTCATGTGAAGGTTTATATTTCCTGATCTGACAGGATGGTTATTGCACATGTAGTAATGTGAAGGTTTATATGTCCTGATCTGACAGGATGTTTATTACAAATGTAAGTCATGTGAAGGTTTATATTTCCTGATCTGACAGGATGGTTATTGCACATGTAGTAATGTGAAGGTTTATATGTCCTGATCTGACAGGATGGTTATTACAAATGTAAGTCATGTGAAGGTTTATATTTCCTGATATGACAGGATGGTTATTGCACATGTAGTAATGTGAAGGTTTATATGTCCTGATCTGACAGGATGGTTATTACAAATGTAAGTCATGTGAAGGTTTATATGTCCTGATCTGACAGGATGGTTATTACACATGTAAGTCATGTGACAGTTTATATGTCCTGATCTGACAGGGTGGTTATTACAAATATAGTCATGTGAAGGTTTATATGTCCCGATCTGACAGGATGGTTATTACACATGTAAGTCATGTGAAGGTTTATATGTCCTGATCTGACAGGATGGTTATTACACATGTAAGTCATGTGAAGGTTTATATGTCCCGATCTGACAGGATGGTTATTACACAAGTAAGTCATGTTAAGTTTTATATGTCCTGATCTGACAGGGTGGTTATTACAAATATAGTCATGTGAAGGTTTATATGTCCTGATTTGACAGGATGGTTATTACAAATGTAAGTCATGTGAAGGTTTATATGTCCTGATCTGACAGGATGGTTATTACACATGTAAGTCATGTGAAGGTTTATATGTCCTGATCTGACAGGGTGGTTATTAAAAATATAGTCATGTGAAGGTTTATATGTCCTGATCTGACAGGATGGATATTACAAATGTAAGTCATGTGAAGGATTTTATGTCCCGATCTGAAAGGATGGTTATTACAAATGTAAGTCATGTGAAGGTTTATCTGTGCTGATGTGACAGGATGGTTATTACACATGTAAGTCGTGTGAAGGTTTATATGTCCCGATCTGACAAGATGGTTATTACACATGTAAGTCATGTGAAGGTTTATATGTCCTGATCTGAGAGGATGATTATTACAAATGTAAGTCATGTGAAGGTTTATATGTCCTGATCTGACAGGATGGTTATTACACATGTAAGTCATGTGAAGGTTTATATGTCCTGATCTGACAGGGTGGTTATTAAAAATATAGTCATGTGAAGGTTTATATGTCCTGATCTGACAGGATGGTTATTACAAATGTAAGTCATGTGAAGGATTATATGTCCCGATCTGAAAGGATGGTTATTACAAATGTAAGTCATGTGAAGGTTTATCTGTGCTGATGTGACAGGATGGTTATTACACATGTAAGTCGTGTGAAGGTTTATATGTTCCGATCTGACAGGATGGTTATTACACATGTAAGTCATGTGAAGGTTTATATGTCCTGATCTGAGAGGATGATTATTACAAATGTAAGTCATGTGAAGGTTTATATGTCCTGATCTGACAGGATGGTTATTGCAAATGTAGTAATGTGAAGGTTTATATGTCCTGATCTGACAGGATGGTTATTACAAATGTTAGTCATGTGAAGGTTTATATGTCCTGATCTGACAGGATGGTTATTGCAAATGTAAGTCATGTGAAGGTTTATATGTCCTGATCTGACAGGATGGTTATTACAAATGTAGTAATGTGAAGGTTTATATGTCCTGATCTGACAGGATGGTTATTACAAATGTTAGTCATGTGAAGGTTTATATGTCCTGATCTGACAGGATGGTTATTGCAAATGTAGTAATGTGAAGGTTTATATGTCCTGATCTGACAGGATGGTTATTACGAATGCAAGTCATGTGAAGGTTTATATGTCCTGATCTGACAGGATGGTTATTACACATGTAAGTCATGTGAAGGTTTAAATGTCCTGATCTGACAGGGTGGTTATTACAAATATAGTCATGTGAAGGTTTATATGTCCTGATCTGACAGGATGGTTATTACAAATGTAAGTCATGTGAAGGTTTATATGTCCGGATCTGACAGGATGGTTATTACAAACGTAAGTCATGTGAAGGTTTATATGTCCTGATCTGACAGGATGGTTATTACACATGTAAGTCGTGTGAAGGTTTATATGTCCTGATCTGACAGGATGGTTATTACACATGTAAGTCATGTGAAGGTTTAAATGTCCTGATCTGACAGGGTGGTTATTACAAATATTGTCATGTGAAGGTTTATATGTCCTGATCTGACAGGATGGTTATTACAAATGTAAGTCATGTGAAGGTTTATATTTCCTGATCTGACAGGATGGTTATTGCACATGTAGTAATGTGAAGGTTTATATGTCCTGATCTGACAGGATGGTTATTACAAATGTAAATCATGTGAAGGTTTATATTTCCTGATCTGACAGGATGGTTATTGCACATGTAGTAATGTGAAGGTTTATATGTCCTGATCTGAAAGGATGGTTATTACAAATGTAAGTCATGTGAAGGTTTATATTTCCTGATATGACAGGATGGTTATTGCACATGTAGTAATGTGAAGGTTTATATGTCCTGATCTGACAGGATGGTTATTACAAATGTAAGTCATGTGAAGGTTTATATGTCCTGATCTGACAGGATGGTTATTACAAATGTAAGTCATGTGACAGTTTATATGTCCTGATCTGACAGGGTGGTTATTACAAATATAGTCATGTGAAGGTTTATATGTCCCGATCTGACAGGATGGTTATTAGACATGTAAGTCATGTGAAGGTTTATATGTCCTGATCTGACAGGATGGTTATTACACATGTAAGTCATGTGAAGGTTTATATGTCCCGATCTGACAGGATGGTTATTACACAAGTAAGTCATGTTAAGGTTTATATGTCCTGATCTGACAGGGTGGTTATTACAAATATAGTCATGTGAAGGTTTATATGTCCTGATCTGACAGGATGGTTATTACAAATGTAAGTCATGTGAAGCTTTATATGTCCTGATCTGACAGGATGGTTATTACAAATGTAAGTCATGTGAAGGTTTATATGTCCTGATCTGACAGGGTGGTTATTAAAAATATAGTCATGTGAAGGTTTATATGTCCTGATCTGACAGGATGGTTATTACAAATGTAAGTCATGTGAAGGATTATATGTCCCGATCTGAAAGGATGGTTATTACAAATGTAAGTCATGTGAAGGTTTATCTGTGCTGATGTGATAGGATGGTTATTACACATGTAAGTCGTGTGAAGGTTTATATGTCCCGATCTGACAGGATGGTTATTACACATGTAAGTCATGTGAAGGTTTATATGTCCTGATCTGAGAGGATGATTATTACAAATGTAAGTCATGTGAAGGTTTATATGTCCTGATCTGACAGGATGGTTATTGCAAATGTAGTAATGTGAAGGTTTATATGTCCTGATCTGACAGGATGGTTATTACAAATGTTAGTCATGTGAAGGTTTATATGTCCTGATCTGACAGGATGGTTATTGCAAATGTAAGTCATGTGAAGGTTTATATGTCCTGATCTGACAGGATGGTTATTACAAATGTAGTAATGTGAAGGTTTATATGTCCTGATCTGACAGGATGGTTATTACAAATGTTAGTCATGTGAAGGTTTATATGTCCTGATCTGACAGGATGGTTATTGCAAATGTAGTAATGTGAAGGTTTATATGTCCTGATCTGACAGGATGGTTATTACGAATGCAAGTCATGTGAAGGTTTATATGTCCTGATCTGACAGGATGGTTATTACACATGTAAGTCATGTGAAGGTTTAAATGTCCTGATCTGACAGGGTGGTTATTACAAATATAGTCATGTGAAGGTTTATATGTCCTGATCTGACAGGATGGTTATTACAAATGTAAGTCATGTGAAGGTTTATATGTCCCGATCTGACAGGATGGTTATTACAAACGTAAGTCATGTGAAGGTTTATATGTCCTGATCTGACAGGATGGTTATTACACATGTAAGTCGTGTGAAGGTTTATATGTCCTGATCTGACAGGATGGTTATTACACATGTAAGTCATGTGAAGGTTTAAATGTCCTGATCTGACAGGGTGGTTATTACAAATATTGTCATGTGAAGGTTTATATGTCCTGATCTGACAGGATGGTTATTACAAATGTAATTCATGTGAAGGTTTATATTTCCTGATCTGACAGGATGTTTATTGCACATGTAGTAATGTGAAGGTTTATATGTCCTGATCTGACAGGATGGTTATTACAAATGTAAGTCATGTGAAGGTTTATATTTCCTGATATGACAGGATGGTTATTGCACATGTAGTAATGTGAAGGTTTATATGTCCTGATCTGACAGGATGGTTATTACAAATGTAAGTCATGTGAAGGTTTATATGTCCCGATCTGACAGGATGGTTATTACAAACGTAAGTCATGTGAAGGTTTATATGTCCTGATCTGACAGGATGGTTATTACACATGTAAGTCGTGTGAAGGTTTATATGTCCTGATCTGACAGGATGGCTATTACACATGTAAGTCATGTGAAGGTTTAAATGTCCTGATCTGACAGGGTGGTTATTACAAATATTGTCATGTGAAGGTTTATATGTCCTGATCTGACAGGATTGTTATTACAAATGTAAGTCATGTGAAGGTTTATATTTCCTGATCTGACAGGATGGTTATTGCACATGTAGTAATGTGAAGGTTTATATGTCCTGATCTGACAGGATGGTTATTACAAATGTAAGTCATGTGAAGGTTTATATTTCCTGATCTGACAGGATGGTTATTGCACATGTAGTAATGTGAAGGTTTATATGTCCTGATCTGACAGGATGGTTATTACAAATGTAAGTCATGTGAAGGTTTATATTTCCTGATATGACAGGATGGTTATTGCACATGTAGTAATGTGAAGGTTTATATGTCCTGATCTGACAGGATGGTTATTACAAATGTAAGTCATGTGAAGGTTTATATGTCCTGATCTGACAGGATGGTTATTACACATGTAAGTCATGTGACAGTTTATATGTCCTGATCTGACAGGGTGGTTATTAAAAATATAGTCATGTGAAGGTTTATATGTCCCGATCTGACAGGATGGTTATTACACATGTAAGTCATGTGAAGGTTTATATGTCCTGATCTGACAGGATGGTTATTACACATGTAAGTCATGTGAAGGTTTATATGTCCCGATCTGACAGGATGGTTATTACACAAGTAAGTCCTGTTAAGGTTTATATGTCCTGATCTGACAGGGTGGTTATTACAAATATAGTCATGTGAAGGTTTATATGTCCTGATCTGACAGGATGGTTATTAAAAATGTAAGTCATGTGAAGGTTTATATGTCCTGATCTGACAGGATGGTTATTACACAAGTTAGTCATGTGAAGGTTTATATGTCCTGATCTGACAGGGTGGTTATTAAAAATATAGTCATGTGAAGGTTTATATGTCCTGATCTGACAGGATGGTTATTACAAATGTAAGTCATGTGAAGGATTATATGTCCCGATCTGAAAGGATGGTTATTACAAATGTAAGTCATGTGAAGGTTTATCTGTGCTGATGTGACAGGATGGTTATTACACATGTAAGTCGTGTGAAGGTTTATATGTCCCGATCTGACAGGATGGTTATTACACATGTAAGTCATGTGAAGGTTTATATGTCCTGATCTGAGAGGATGATTATTACAAATGTAAGTCATGTGAAGGTTTATATGTCCTGATCTGACAGGATGGTTATTGCAAATGTAGTAATGTGAAGGTTTATATGTCCTGATCTGACAGGATGGTTATTACAAATGTTAGTCATGTGAAGGTTTATATGTCCTGATCTGACAGGATGGTTATTGCAAATGTAAGTCATGTGAAGGTTTATATGTCCTGATCTGACAGGATGGTTATTACAAATGTAGTAATGTGAAGGTTTATATGTCCTGATCTGACAGGATGGTTATTACAAATGTTAGTCATGTTAAGGTTTATATGTCCTGATCTGACAGGGTGGTTATTACAAATATAGTCATGTGAAGGTTTATATGTCCTGATCTGACAGGATGTTTATTACAAATGTAAGTCATGTGAAGGTTTATATGTCCTGATCTGACAGGATGGTTATTACACATGTAAGTCATGTGAAGGTTTATATGTCCTGATCTGACAGGGTGGTTATTAAAAATATAGTCATGTGAAGGTTTATATGTCCTGATCTGACAGGATGGTTATTACAAATGTAAGTCATGTGAAGGATTATATGTCCCGATCTGAAAGGATGGTTATTACAAATGTAAGTCATTTGAAGGTTTCTATGTCCTGATCTGACAGGATGGTTGTTACACATGTAAGTCATGTGAAGGTTTATATGTCCTGATCTGACAGGGTGGTTATTCCACATGTATGTCGTGTGAAGGTTTACATGTCCTGATCTGACAGGATGGTTTTTACAAATGTAAGTCATGTGAAGGTTTATATTTCCTGGTCTGACAGGATGGTTATTACAAATGCAAGTCATGTGAAGGTTTATATGTCCTGATCTGACAGGGTGGTTATTCCACATGTATATCGTGTGAAGGTTTATATGTCCTGATCTGACAGGATGGTTATTACACATGTAAGTCATGTGAAGGCTTTTATGTCCTGATCTGACAGGGTGGTTATTACACATGTAAGTCCTGTGAAGGTTTATATGTCCTGATCTGACAAGATGGTTATTACAAATGCAAGTCATGTGAAGGTTTATATGTCCTGATCTGACAGGATGGTTATTACGAATGCAAGTCATGTGAAGGTTTATATGTCCTGATCTGACAGGATGGTTATTACACATGTAAGTCATGTGAAGGTTTAAATGTCCTGATCTGACAGGGTGGTTATTACAAATATAGTCATGTGAAGGTTTATATGTCCTGATCTGACAGGATGGTTATTACAAATGTAAGTCATGTGAAGGTTTATATGTCCCGATCTGACAGGATGGTTATTACAAACGTAAGTCATGTGAAGGTTTATATGTCCTGATCTAACAGGATGGTTATTACACATGTAAGTCGTGTGAAGGTTTATATGTCCTGATCTGACAGGATGGTTATTACACATGTAAGTCATGTGAAGGTTTAAATGTCCTGATCTGACAGGGTGGTTATTACAAATATTGTCATGTGAAGGTTTATATGTCCTGATCTGACAGGATGGTTATTACAAATGTAAGTCATGTGAAGGTTTATATTTCCTGATCTGACAGGATGGTTATTGCACATGTAGTAATGTGAAGGTTTATATGTCCTGATCTGACAGGATGGTTATTACAAATGTAAGTCATGTGAAGGTTTATATTTCCTGATCTGACAGGATGGTTATTGCACATGTAGTAATGTGAAGGTTTATATGTCCTGATCTGACAGGATGGTTATTACAAATGTAAGTCATGTGAAGGTTTATATTTCCTGATATGACAGGATGGTTATTGCACATGTAGTAATGTGAAGGTTTATATGTCCTGATCTGACAGGATGGTTATTACAAATGTAAGTCATGTGAAGGTTTATATGTCCTGATCTGACAGGATGGTTATTACACATGTAAGTCATGTGACAGTTTATATGTCCTGATCTAACAGGGTGGTTATTACAAATATAGTCATGTGAAGGTTAATATGTCCCGATCTGACAGGATGGTTATTACACATGTAAGTCATGTGAAGGTTTATATGTCCTGATCTGACAGGATGGTTATTACACATGTAAGTCATGTGAAGGTTTATATGTCCTGATCTGACAGGATGGTTATTACAAATGTTAGTCATGTGAAGGTTTATATGTCCTGATCTGACAGGATGGTTATTGCAAATGTAGTAATGTGAAGGTTTATATGTCCTGATCTGACAGGATGGTTATTACGAATGCAAGTCATGTGAATGTTTATATGTCCTGATCTGACAGGATGGTTATTACACATGTAAGTCATGTGAAGGTTTAAATGTCCTGATCTGACAGGGTGGTTATTACAAATATAGTCATGTGAAGGTTTATATGTCCTGATCTGACAGGATGGTTATTACAAATGTAAGTCATGTGAAGGTTTATATGTCCCGATCTGACAGGATGGTTATTACAAACGTAACTCATGTGAAGGTTTATATGTCCTGATCTGACAGGATGGTTATTAAATATGTAAGTCGTGTGAAGGTTTATATGTCCTGATCTGACAGGATGGTTATTACACATGTAAGTCATTTGAAGGTTTCTATGTCCTGATCTGACAGGATGGTTGTTACACATGTAAGTCATGTGAAGGTTTATATGTCCTGATCTGACAAGATGGTTATTCCACATGTATGTCGTGTGAAGGTTTACATGTCCTGATCTGACAGGATGGTTTTTACAAATGTAAGTCATGTGAAGGTTTATATTTCCTGGTCTGACAGGATGGTTATTACAAATGCAAGTCATGTGAAGGTTTATATGTCCTGATCTGACAGGGTGGTTATTCCACATGTATATCGTGTGAAGGTTTATATGTCCTGATCTGACAGGATGGTTATTACACATGTAAGTCATGTGAAGGCTTTTATGTCCTGATCTGACAGGGTGGTTATTACACATGTAAGTCCTGTGAAGGTTTATATGTCCTGATCTGACAAGATGGTTATTACAAATGCAAGTCATGTGAAGGTTTATATGTCCTGATCTGACAGGATGGTTATTACGAATGCAAGTCATGTGAAGGTTTATATGTCCTGATCTGACAGGATGGTTATTACACATGTAAGTCATGTGAAGGTTTAAATGTCCTGATCTGACAGGGTGGTTATTACAAATATAGTCATGTGAAGGTTTATATGTCCTGATCTGACAGGATGGTTATTACAAATGTAAGTCATGTGAAGGTTTATATGTCCCGATCTGACAGGATGGTTATTACAAACGTAAGTCATGTGAAGGTTTATATGTCCTGATCTAACAGGATGGTTATTACACATGTAAGTCGTGTGAAGGTTTATATGTCCTGATCTGACAGGATGGTTATTACACATGTAAGTCATGTGAAGGTTTAAATGTCCTGATCTGACAGGGTGGTTATTACAAATATTGTCATGTGAAGGTTTATATGTCCTGATCTGACAGGATGGTTATTACAAATGTAAGTCATGTGAAGGTTTATATTTCCTGATCTGACAGGATGGTTATTGCACATGTAGTAATGTGAAGGTTTATATGTCCTGATCTGACAGGATGGTTATTACAAATGTAAGTCATGTGAAGGTTTATATTTCCTGATCTGACAGGATGGTTATTGCACATGTAGTAATGTGAAGGTTTATATGTCCTGATCTGACAGGATGGTTATTACAAATGTAAGTCATGTGAAGGTTTATATTTCCTGATATGACAGGATGGTTATTGCACATGTAGTAATGTGAAGGTTTATATGTCCTGATCTGACAGGATGGTTATTACAAATGTAAGTCATGTGAAGGTTTATATGTCCTGATCTGACAGGATGGTTATTACACATGTAAGTCATGTGACAGTTTATATGTCCTGATCTAACAGGGTGGTTATTACAAATATAGTCATGTGAAGGTTAATATGTCCCGATCTGACAGGATGGTTATTACACATGTAAGTCATGTGAAGGTTTATATGTCCTGATCTGACAGGATGGTTATTACACATGTAAGTCATGTGAAGGTTTATATGTCCTGATCTGACAGGATGGTTATTACAAATGTTAGTCATGTGAAGGTTTATATGTCCTGATCTGACAGGATGGTTATTGCAAATGTAGTAATGTGAAGGTTTATATGTCCTGATCTGACAGGATGGTTATTACGAATGCAAGTCATGTGAATGTTTATATGTCCTGATCTGACAGGATGGTTATTACACATGTAAGTCATGTGAAGGTTTAAATGTCCTGATCTGACAGGGTGGTTATTACAAATATAGTCATGTGAAGGTTTATATGTCCTGATCTGACAGGATGGTTATTACAAATGTAAGTCATGTGAAGGTTTATATGTCCCGATCTGACAGGATGGTTATTACAAACGTAACTCATGTGAAGGTTTATATGTCCTGATCTGACAGGATGGTTATTAAATATGTAAGTCGTGTGAAGGTTTATATGTCCTGATCTGACAGGATGGTTATTACACATGTAAGTCATGTGAAGGTTTAAATGTCCTGATCTGACAGGGTGGTTATTACAAATATTGTCATGTGAAGGTTTATATGTCCTGATCTGACAGGATGGTTATTACAAATGTAAGTCATGTGAAGGTTTATATTTCCTGATCTGACAGGATGGTTATTGCACATGTAGTAATGTGAAGGTTTATATGTCCTGATCTGACAGGATGGTTATTACAAATGTAAGTCATGTGAAGGTTTATATTTCCTGATCTGACAGGATGGTTATTGCACATGTAGTAATGTGAAGGTTTATATGTCCTGATCTGACAGGATGGTTATTACAAATGTAAGTCATGTGAAGGTTTATATTTCCTGATATGACAGGATGGTTATTGCACATGTAGTAATGTGAAGGTTTATATGTCCTGATCTGACAGGATGGTTATTACAAATGTAAGTCATGTGAAGGTTTATATGTCCTGATCTGACAGGATGGTTATTACACATGTAAGTCATGTGACAGTTTATATGTCCTGATCTGACAGGGTGGTTATTACAAATATAGTCATGTGAAGGTTTATATGTCCCGATCTGACAGGATGGTTATTACACATGTAAGTCATGTGAAGGTTTATATGTCCTGATCTGACAGGATGGTTATTACACATGTAAGTCATGTGAAGGTTTATATGTCCCGATCTGACAGGATGGTTATTACACAAGTAAGTCATGTTAAGGTTTATATGTCCTGATCTGACAGGATGGTTATTACAAACGTAACTCATGTGAAGGTTTATATGTCCTGATCTGACAGGATGGTTATTAAATATGTAAGTCGTGTGAAGGTTTATATGTCCTGATCTGACAGGATGGTTATTACACATGTAAGTCATGTGAAGGTTTAAATGTCCTGATCTGACAGGGTGGTTATTACAAATATTGTCATGTGAAGGTTTATATGTCCTGATCTGACAGGATGGTTATTACAAATGTAAGTCATGTGAAGGTTTATATTTCCTGATCTGACAGGATGGTTATTGCACATGTAGTAATGTGAAGGTTTATATGTCCTGATCTGACAGGATGGTTATTACAAATGTAAGTCATGTGAAGGTTTATATTTCCTGATCTGACAGGATGGTTATTGCACATGTAGTAATGTGAAGGTTTATATGTCCTGATCTGACAGGATGGTTATTACAAATGTAAGTCATGTGAAGGTTTATATTTCCTGATATGACAGGATGGTTATTGCACATGTAGTAATGTGAAGGTTTATATGTCCTGATCTGACAGGATGGTTATTACAAATGTAAGTCATGTGAAGGTTTATATGTCCTGATCTGACAGGATGGTTATTACACATGTAAGTCATGTGACAGTTTATATGTCCTGATCTGACAGGGTGGTTATTACAAATATAGTCATGTGAAGGTTTATATGTCCCGATCTGACAGGATGGTTATTACACATGTAAGTCATGTGAAGGTTTATATGTCCTGATCTGACAGGATGGTTATTACACATGTAAGTCATGTGAAGGTTTATATGTCCCGATCTGACAGGATGGTTATTACACAAGTAAGTCATGTTAAGGTTTATATGTCCTGATCTGACAGGGTGGTTATTACAAATATAGTCATGTGAAGGTTTATATGTCCTGATCTGACAGGATGGTTATTACAAATGTAAGTCATGTGAAGGTTTATATGTCCTGATCTGACAGGATGGTTATTACACATGTAAGTCATGTGAAGGTTTATATGTCCTGATCTGACAGGGTGGTTATTAAAAATATAGTCATGTGAAGGTTTATATGTCCTGATCTGACAGGATGGTTATTACAAATGTAAGTCATGTGAAGGATTATATGTCCCGATCTGAAAGGATGGTTATTACAAATGTAAGTCATGTGAAGGTTTATCTGTGCTGATGTGACAGGATGGTTATTACACATGTAAGTCGTGTGAAGGTTTATATGTCCCGATCTGACAGGATGGTTATTACACATGTAAGTCATGTGAAGGTTTATATGTCCTGATCTGAGAGGATGATTATTACAAATGTAAGTCATTTGAAGGTTTCTATGTCCTGATCTGACAGGATGGTTATTGCAAATGTAGTAATGTTAAGATTTATATGTCCTGATCTGACAGGATGGTTATTAAAAATGTTAGTCATGTGAAGGTTTATATGTCCTGATCTGACAGGATGGTTATTGCAAATGTAAGTCATGTGAAGGTTTATATGTCCTGATCTGACAGGATGGTTATTACAAATGTAGTAATGTGAAGGTTTATATGTCCTGATCTGACAGGATGGTTATTACAAATGTTAGTCATGTGAAGGTTTATATGTCCTGATCTGACAGGATGGTTATTGCAAATGTAGTAATATGAAGGTTTATATGTCCTGATCTGACAGGATGGTTATTACGAATGCAAGTCATGTGAAGGTTTATATGTCCTGATCTGACAGGATGGTTATTACACATGTAAGTCATGTGAAGGTTTAAATGTCCTGATCTGACAGGGTGGTTATTACAAATATAGTCATGTGAAGGTTTATATGTCCTGATCTGACAGGATGGTTATTACAAATGTAAGTCATGTGAAGGTTTATATGTCCCGATCTGACAGGATGGTTATTACAAACGTAAGTCATGTGAAGGTTTATATGTCCTGATCTGACAGGATGGTTATTACACATGTAAGTCGTGTGAAGGTTTATATGTCCTGATCTGACAGGATGGTTATTACACATGTAAGTCGTGTGAAGGTTTAAATGTCCTGATCTGACAGGGTGGTTATTACAAATATTGTCATGTGAAGGTTTATATGTCCTGATCTGACAGGATGGTTATTACAAATGTAAGTCATGTGAAGGTTTATATTTCCTGATCTGACAGGATGGTTATTGCACATGTAGTAATGTGAAGGTTTATATGTCCTGATCTGACAGGATGGTTATTACAAATGTAAGTCATTTGAAGGTTTCTATGTCCTGATCTGACAGGATGGTTTTTACACATGTAAGTCATGTGAAGGTTTATATGTCCTGATCTGACAGGGTGGTTATTCCACATGTATGTCGTGTGAAGGTTTACATGTCCTGATCTGACATGATGGTTTTTACAAATGTAAGTCATGTGAAGGTTTATATTTCCTGGTCTGACAGGATGGTTATTACAAATGCAAGTCATGTGAAGGTTTATATGTCCTGATCTGACAGGATGGTTATTACACATGTAAGTCATGTGAAGGCTTGTATGTCCTGATCTGACAGGGTGGTTATTACACATGTAGTAATGTGAAGGTTTATATGTCCTGATCTGACAGGATGGTTATTACAAATGTAAGTCATGTGAAGGTTTATATTTCCTGATATGACAGGATGGTTATTGCACATGTAGTAATGTGAAGGTTTATATGTCCTGATCTGACAGGATGGTTATTACAAATGTAAGTCATGTGAAGGTTTATATGTCCTGATCTGACAGGATGGTTATTACACATGTAAGTCATGTGACAGTTTATATGTCCTGATCTGACAGGGTGGTTATTACAAATATAGTCATGTGAAGGTTTATATGTCCCGATCTGACAGGATGGTTATTACACATGTAAGTCATGTGAAGGTTTATATGTCCTGATCTGACAGGATGGTTATTACACATGTAAGTCATGTGAAGGTTTATATGTCCCGATCTGACAGGATGGTTATTACACAAGTAAGTCATGTTAAGGTTTATATGTCCTGATCTGACAGGGTGGTTATTACAAATATAGTCATGTGAAGGTTTATATGTCCTGATCTGACAGGATGGTTATTACAAATGTAAGTCATGTGAAGGTTTATATGTCCTGATCTGACAGGATGGTTATTACACATGTAAGTCATGTGAAGGTTTATATGTCCTGATCTGACAGGGTGGTTATTAAAAATATAGTCATGTGAATGTTTATATGTCCTGATCTGACAGGATGGTTATTACACATGTAAGTCATGTGAAGGTTTAAATGTCCTGATCTGACAGGGTGGTTATTACAAATATAGTCATGTGAAGGTTTATATGTCCTGATCTGACAGGATGGTTATTACAAATGTAAGTCATGTGAAGGTTTATATGTCCCGATCTGACAGGATGGTTATTACAAACGTAACTCATGTGAAGGTTTATATGTCCTGATCTGACAGGATGGTTATTAAATATGTAAGTCGTGTGAAGGTTTATATGTCCTGATCTGACAGGATGGTTATTACACATGTAAGTCATTTGAAGGTTTCTATGTCCTGATCTGACAGGATGGTTGTTACACATGTAAGTCATGTGAAGGTTTATATGTCCTGATCTGACAGGGTGGTTATTCCACATGTATGTCGTGTGAAGGTTTACATGTCCTGATCTGACAGGATGGTTTTTACAAATGTAAGTCATGTGAAGGTTTATATTTCCTGGTCTGACAGGATGGTTATTACAAATGCAAGTCATGTGAAGGTTTATATGTCCTGATCTGACAGGGTGGTTATTCCACATGTATATCGTGTGAAGGTTTATATGTCCTGATCTGACAGGATGGTTATTACACATGTAAGTCATGTGAAGGCTTTTATGTCCTGATCTGACAGGGTGGTTATTACACATGTAAGTCCTGTGAAGGTTTATATGTCCTGATCTGACAAGATGGTTATTACAAATGCAAGTCATGTGAAGGTTTATATGTCCTGATCTGACAGGATGGTTATTACGAATGCAAGTCATGTGAAGGTTTATATGTCCTGATCTGACAGGATGGTTATTACACATGTAAGTCATGTGAAGGTTTAAATGTCCTGATCTGACAGGGTGGTTATTACAAATATAGTCATGTGAAGGTTTATATGTCCTGATCTGACAGGATGGTTATTACAAATGTAAGTCATGTGAAGGTTTATATGTCCCGATCTGACAGGATGGTTATTACAAACGTAAGTCATGTGAAGGTTTATATGTCCTGATCTAACAGGATGGTTATTACACATGTAAGTCGTGTGAAGGTTTATATGTCCTGATCTGACAGGATGGTTATTACACATGTAAGTCATGTGAAGGTTTAAATGTCCTGATCTGACAGGGTGGTTATTACAAATATTGTCATGTGAAGGTTTATATGTCCTGATCTGACAGGATGGTTATTACAAATGTAAGTCATGTGAAGGTTTATATTTCCTGATCTGACAGGATGGTTATTGCACATGTAGTAATGTGAAGGTTTATATGTCCTGATCTGACAGGATGGTTATTACAAATGTAAGTCATGTGAAGGTTTATATTTCCTGATCTGACAGGATGGTTATTGCACATGTAGTAATGTGAAGGTTTATATGTCCTGATCTGACAGGATGGTTATTACAAATGTAAGTCATGTGAAGGTTTATATTTCCTGATATGACAGGATGGTTATTGCACATGTAGTAATGTGAAGGTTTATATGTCCTGATCTGACAGGATGGTTATTACAAATGTAAGTCATGTGAAGGTTTATATGTCCTGATCTGACAGGATGGTTATTACACATGTAAGTCATGTGACAGTTTATATGTCCTGATCTAACAGGGTGGTTATTACAAATATAGTCATGTGAAGGTTAATATGTCCCGATCTGACAGGATGGTTATTACACATGTAAGTCATGTGAAGGTTTATATGTCCTGATCTGACAGGATGGTTATTACACATGTAAGTCATGTGAAGGTTTATATGTCCTGATCTGACAGGATGGTTATTACAAATGTTAGTCATGTGAAGGTTTATATGTCCTGATCTGACAGGATGGTTATTGCAAATGTAGTAATGTGAAGGTTTATATGTCCTGATCTGACAGGATGGTTATTACGAATGCAAGTCATGTGAATGTTTATATGTCCTGATCTGACAGGATGGTTATTACACATGTAAGTCATGTGAAGGTTTAAATGTCCTGATCTGACAGGGTGGTTATTACAAATATAGTCATGTGAAGGTTTATATGTCCTGATCTGACAGGATGGTTATTACAAATGTAAGTCATGTGAAGGTTTATATGTCCCGATCTGACAGGATGGTTATTACAAACGTAACTCATGTGAAGGTTTATATGTCCTGATCTGACAGGATGGTTATTAAATATGTAAGTCGTGTGAAGGTTTATATGTCCTGATCTGACAGGATGGTTATTACACATGTAAGTCATGTGAAGGTTTAAATGTCCTGATCTGACAGGGTGGTTATTACAAATATTGTCATGTGAAGGTTTATATGTCCTGATCTGACAGGATGGTTATTACAAATGTAAGTCATGTGAAGGTTTATATTTCCTGATCTGACAGGATGGTTATTGCACATGTAGTAATGTGAAGGTTTATATGTCCTGATCTGACAGGATGGTTATTACAAATGTAAGTCATGTGAAGGTTTATATTTCCTGATCTGACAGGATGGTTATTGCACATGTAGTAATGTGAAGGTTTATATGTCCTGATCTGACAGGATGGTTATTACAAATGTAAGTCATGTGAAGGTTTATATTTCCTGATATGACAGGATGGTTATTGCACATGTAGTAATGTGAAGGTTTATATGTCCTGATCTGACAGGATGGTTATTACAAATGTAAGTCATGTGAAGGTTTATATGTCCTGATCTGACAGGATGGTTATTACACATGTAAGTCATGTGACAGTTTATATGTCCTGATCTGACAGGGTGGTTATTACAAATATAGTCATGTGAAGGTTTATATGTCCCGATCTGACAGGATGGTTATTACACATGTAAGTCATGTGAAGGTTTATATGTCCTGATCTGACAGGATGGTTATTACACATGTAAGTCATGTGAAGGTTTATATGTCCCGATCTGACAGGATGGTTATTACACAAGTAAGTCATGTTAAGGTTTATATGTCCTGATCTGACAGGATGGTTATTACAAACGTAACTCATGTGAAGGTTTATATGTCCTGATCTGACAGGATGGTTATTAAATATGTAAGTCGTGTGAAGGTTTATATGTCCTGATCTGACAGGATGGTTATTACACATGTAAGTCATGTGAAGGTTTAAATGTCCTGATCTGACAGGGTGGTTATTACAAATATTGTCATGTGAAGGTTTATATGTCCTGATCTGACAGGATGGTTATTACAAATGTAAGTCATGTGAAGGTTTATATTTCCTGATCTGACAGGATGGTTATTGCACATGTAGTAATGTGAAGGTTTATATGTCCTGATCTGACAGGATGGTTATTACAAATGTAAGTCATGTGAAGGTTTATATTTCCTGATCTGACAGGATGGTTATTGCACATGTAGTAATGTGAAGGTTTATATGTCCTGATCTGACAGGATGGTTATTACAAATGTAAGTCATGTGAAGGTTTATATTTCCTGATATGACAGGATGGTTATTGCACATGTAGTAATGTGAAGGTTTATATGTCCTGATCTGACAGGATGGTTATTACAAATGTAAGTCATGTGAAGGTTTATATGTCCTGATCTGACAGGATGGTTATTACACATGTAAGTCATGTGACAGTTTATATGTCCTGATCTGACAGGGTGGTTATTACAAATATAGTCATGTGAAGGTTTATATGTCCCGATCTGACAGGATGGTTATTACACATGTAAGTCATGTGAAGGTTTATATGTCCTGATCTGACAGGATGGTTATTACACATGTAAGTCATGTGAAGGTTTATATGTCCCGATCTGACAGGATGGTTATTACACAAGTAAGTCATGTTAAGGTTTATATGTCCTGATCTGACAGGGTGGTTATTACAAATATAGTCATGTGAAGGTTTATATGTCCTGATCTGACAGGATGGTTATTACAAATGTAAGTCATGTGAAGGTTTATATGTCCTGATCTGACAGGATGGTTATTACACATGTAAGTCATGTGAAGGTTTATATGTCCTGATCTGACAGGGTGGTTATTAAAAATATAGTCATGTGAAGGTTTATATGTCCTGATCTGACAGGATGGTTATTACAAATGTAAGTCATGTGAAGGATTATATGTCCCGATCTGAAAGGATGGTTATTACAAATGTAAGTCATGTGAAGGTTTATCTGTGCTGATGTGACAGGATGGTTATTACACATGTAAGTCGTGTGAAGGTTTATATGTCCCGATCTGACAGGATGGTTATTACACATGTAAGTCATGTGAAGGTTTATATGTCCTGATCTGAGAGGATGATTATTACAAATGTAAGTCATTTGAAGGTTTCTATGTCCTGATCTGACAGGATGGTTATTGCAAATGTAGTAATGTTAAGATTTATATGTCCTGATCTGACAGGATGGTTATTAAAAATGTTAGTCATGTGAAGGTTTATATGTCCTGATCTGACAGGATGGTTATTGCAAATGTAAGTCATGTGAAGGTTTATATGTCCTGATCTGACAGGATGGTTATTACAAATGTAGTAATGTGAAGGTTTATATGTCCTGATCTGACAGGATGGTTATTACAAATGTTAGTCATGTGAAGGTTTATATGTCCTGATCTGACAGGATGGTTATTGCAAATGTAGTAATATGAAGGTTTATATGTCCTGATCTGACAGGATGGTTATTACGAATGCAAGTCATGTGAAGGTTTATATGTCCTGATCTGACAGGATGGTTATTACACATGTAAGTCATGTGAAGGTTTAAATGTCCTGATCTGACAGGGTGGTTATTACAAATATAGTCATGTGAAGGTTTATATGTCCTGATCTGACAGGATGGTTATTACAAATGTAAGTCATGTGAAGGTTTATATGTCCCGATCTGACAGGATGGTTATTACAAACGTAAGTCATGTGAAGGTTTATATGTCCTGATCTGACAGGATGGTTATTACACATGTAAGTCGTGTGAAGGTTTATATGTCCTGATCTGACAGGATGGTTATTACACATGTAAGTCGTGTGAAGGTTTAAATGTCCTGATCTGACAGGGTGGTTATTACAAATATTGTCATGTGAAGGTTTATATGTCCTGATCTGACAGGATGGTTATTACAAATGTAAGTCATGTGAAGGTTTATATTTCCTGATCTGACAGGATGGTTATTGCACATGTAGTAATGTGAAGGTTTATATGTCCTGATCTGACAGGATGGTTATTACAAATGTAAGTCATTTGAAGGTTTCTATGTCCTGATCTGACAGGATGGTTTTTACACATGTAAGTCATGTGAAGGTTTATATGTCCTGACCTGACAGGGTGGTTATTCCACATGTATGTCGTGTGAAGGTTTACATGTCCTGATCTGACATGATGGTTTTTACAAATGTAAGTCATGTGAAGGTTTATATTTCCTGGTCTGACAGGATGGTTATTACAAATGCAAGTCATGTGAAGGTTTATATGTCCTGATCTGACAGGATGGTTATTACACATGTAAGTCATGTGAAGGCTTGTATGTCCTGATCTGACAGGGTGGTTATTACACATGTAGTAATGTGAAGGTTTATATGTCCTGATCTGACAGGATGGTTATTACAAATGTAAGTCATGTGAAGGTTTATATTTCCTGATATGACAGGATGGTTATTGCACATGTAGTAATGTGAAGGTTTATATGTCCTGATCTGACAGGATGGTTATTACAAATGTAAGTCATGTGAAGGTTTATATGTCCTGATCTGACAGGATGGTTATTACACATGTAAGTCATGTGACAGTTTATATGTCCTGATCTGACAGGGTGGTTATTACAAATATAGTCATGTGAAGGTTTATATGTCCCGATCTGACAGGATGGTTATTACACATGTAAGTCATGTGAAGGTTTATATGTCCTGATCTGACAGGATGGTTATTACACATGTAAGTCATGTGAAGGTTTATATGTCCCGATCTGACAGGATGGTTATTACACAAGTAAGTCATGTTAAGGTTTATATGTCCTGATCTGACAGGGTGGTTATTACAAATATAGTCATGTGAAGGTTTATATGTCCTGATCTGACAGGATGGTTATTACAAATGTAAGTCATGTGAAGGTTTATATGTCCTGATCTGACAGGATGGTTATTACACATGTAAGTCATGTGAAGGTTTATATGTCCTGATCTGACAGGGTGGTTATTAAAAATATAGTCATGTGAAGGTTTATATGTCCTGATCTGACAGGATGGTTATTACAAATGTAAGTCATGTGAAGGATTATATGTCCCGATCTGAAAGGATGGTTATTACAAATGTAAGTCATGTGAAGGTTTATCTGTGCTGATGTGACAGGATGGTTATTACACATGTAAGTCGTGTGAAGGTTTATATGTCCCGATCTGACAGGATGGTTATTACACATGTAAGTCATGTGAAGGTTTATATGTCCTGATCTGAGAGGATGATTATTACAAATGTAAGTCATTTGAAGGTTTCTATGTCCTGATCTGACAGGATGGTTATTGCAAATGTAGTAATGTTAAGGTTTATATGTCCTGATCTGACAGGATGGTTATTAAAAATGTTAGTCATGTGAAGGTTTATATGTCCTGATCTGACAGGATGGTTATTGCAAATGTAAGTCATGTGAAGGTTTATATGTCCTGATCTGACAGGATGGTTATTACAAATGTAGTAATGTGAAGGTTTATATGTCCTGATCTGACAGGATGGTTATTACAAATGTTAGTCATGTGAAGGTTTATATGTCCTGATCTGACAGGATGGTTATTGCAAATGTAGTAATGTGAAGGTTTATATGTCCTGATCTGACAGGATGGTTATTACGAATGCAAGTCATGTGAAGGTTTATATGTCCTGATCTGACAGGATGGTTATTACACATGTAAGTCATGTGAAGGTTTAAATGTCCTGATCTGACAGGGTGGTTATTACAAATATAGTCATGTGAAGGTTTATATGTCCTGATCTGACAGGATGGTTATTACAAATGTAAGTCATGTGAAGGTTTATATGTCCCGATCTGAAAGGATGGTTATTACAAATGTAAGTCATTTGAAGGTTTCTATGTCCTGATCTGACAGGATGGTTGTTACACATGTAAGTCATGTGAAGGTTTATATGTCCTGATCTGACAGGGTGGTTATTAAAAATATAGTCATGTGAAGGTTTATATGTCCTGATCTGACAGGATGGTTATTACAAATGTAAGTCATGTGAAGGATTATATGTCCCGATCTGAAAGGATGGTTATTACAAATGTAAGTCATTTGAAGGTTTCTATGTCCTGATCTGACAGGATGGTTGTTACACATGTAAGTCATGTGAAGGTTTATATGTCCTGATCTGACAGGGTGGTTATTCCACATGTATGTCGTGTGAAGGTTTACATGTCCTGATCTGACAGGATGGTTTTTACAAATGTAAGTCATGTGAAGGTTTATATTTCCTGGTCTGACAGGATGGTTATTACAAATGCAAGTCATGTGAAGGTTTATATGTCCTGATCTGACAGGGTGGTTATTCCACATGTATATCGTGTGAAGGTTTATATGTCCTGATCTGACAGGATGGTTATTACACATGTAAGTCATGTGAAGGCTTTTATGTCCTGATCTGACAGGGTGGTTATTACACATGTAAGTCCTGTGAAGGTTTATATGTCCTGATCTGACAAGATGGTTATTACAAATGCAAGTCATGTGAAGGTTTATATGTCCTGATCTGACAGGATGGTTATTACGAATGCAAGTCATGTGAAGGTTTATATGTCCTGATCTGACAGGATGGTTATTACACATGTAAGTCATGTGAAGGTTTAAATGTCCTGATCTGACAGGGTGGTTATTACAAATATAGTCATGTGAAGGTTTATATGTCCTGATCTGACAGGATGGTTATTACAAATGTAAGTCATGTGAAGGTTTATATGTCCCGATCTGACAGGATGGTTATTACAAACGTAAGTCATGTGAAGGTTTATATGTCCTGATCTAACAGGATGGTTATTACACATGTAAGTCGTGTGAAGGTTTATATGTCCTGATCTGACAGGATGGTTATTACACATGTAAGTCATGTGAAGGTTTAAATGTCCTGATCTGACAGGGTGGTTATTACAAATATTGTCATGTGAAGGTTTATATGTCCTGATCTGACAGGATGGTTATTACAAATGTAAGTCATGTGAAGGTTTATATTTCCTGATCTGACAGGATGGTTATTGCACATGTAGTAATGTGAAGGTTTATATGTCCTGATCTGACAGGATGGTTATTACAAATGTAAGTCATGTGAAGGTTTATATTTCCTGATCTGACAGGATGGTTATTGCACATGTAGTAATGTGAAGGTTTATATGTCCTGATCTGACAGGATGGTTATTACAAATGTAAGTCATGTGAAGGTTTATATTTCCTGATATGACAGGATGGTTATTGCACATGTAGTAATGTGAAGGTTTATATGTCCTGATCTGACAGGATGGTTATTACAAATGTAAGTCATGTGAAGGTTTATATGTCCTGATCTGACAGGATGGTTATTACACATGTAAGTCATGTGACAGTTTATATGTCCTGATCTAACAGGGTGGTTATTACAAATATAGTCATGTGAAGGTTTATATGTCCCGATCTGACAGGATGGTTATTACACATGTAAGTCATGTGAAGGTTTATATGTCCTGATCTGACAGGATGGTTATTACACATGTAAGTCATGTGAAGGTTTATATGTCCTGATCTGACAGGATGGTTATTACAAATGTTAGTCATGTGAAGGTTTATATGTCCTGATCTGACAGGATGGTTATTGCAAATGTAGTAATGTGAAGGTTTATATGTCCTGATCTGACAGGATGGTTATTACGAATGCAAGTCATGTGAAGGTTTATATGTCCTGATCTGACAGGATGGTTATTACACATGTAAGTCATGTGAAGGTTTAAATGTCCTGATCTGACAGGGTGGTTATTACAAATATAGTCATGTGAAGGTTTATATGTCCTGATCTGACAGGATGGTTATTACAAATGTAAGTCATGTGAAGGTTTATATGTCCCGATCTGACAGGATGGTTATTACAAACGTAAGTCATGTGAAGGTTTATATGTCCTGATCTGACAGGATGGTTATTAAATATGTAAGTCGTGTGAAGGTTTATATGTCCTGATCTGACAGGATGGTTATTACACATGTAAGTCATGTGAAGGTTTAAATGTCCTGATCTGACAGGGTGGTTATTACAAATATTGTCATGTGAAGGTTTATATGTCCTGATCTGACAGGATGGTTATTACAAATGTAAGTCATGTGAAGGTTTATATTTCCTGATCTGACAGGATGGTTATTGCACATGTAGTAATGTGAAGGTTTATATGTCCTGATCTGACAGGATGGTTATTACAAATGTAAGTCATGTGAAGGTTTATATTTCCTGATCTGACAGGATGGTTATTGCACATGTAGTAATGTGAAGGTTTATATGTCCTGATCTGACAGGATGGTTATTACAAATGTAAGTCATGTGAAGGTTTATATTTCCTGATATGACAGGATGGTTATTGCACATGTAGTAATGTGAAGGTTTATATGTCCTGATCTGACAGGATGGTTATTACAAATGTAAGTCATGTGAAGGTTTATATGTCCTGATCTGACAGGATGGTTATTACACATGTAAGTCATGTGACAGTTTATATGTCCTGATCTGACAGGGTGGTTATTACAAATATAGTCATGTGAAGGTTTATATGTCCCGATCTGACAGGATGGTTATTACACATGTAAGTCATGTGAAGGTTTATATGTCCTGATCTGACAGGATGGTTATTACACATGTAAGTCATGTGAAGGTTTATATGTCCCGATCTGACAGGATGGTTATTACACAAGTAAGTCATGTTAAGGTTTATATGTCCTGATCTGACAGGGTGGTTATTACAAATATAGTCATGTGAAGGTTTATATGTCCTGATCTGACAGGTTGGTTATTACAAATGTAAGTCATGTGAAGGTTTATATGTCCTGATCTGACAGGATGGTTATTACACATGTAAGTCATGTGAAGGTTTATATGTCCTGATCTGACAGGGTGGTTATTAAAAATATAGTCATGTGAAGGTTTATATGTCCTGATCTGACAGGATGGTTATTACAAATGTAAGTCATGTGAAGGATTATATGTCCCGATCTGAAAGGATGGTTATTACACATGTAAGTCATGTGAAGGTTTATATGTCCTGATCTGACAGGATGGTTATTACAAATGTTAGTCATGTGAAGGTTTATATGTCCTGATCTGACAGGATGGTTATTGCAAATGTAGTAATATGAAGGTTTATATGTCCTGATCTGACAGGATGGTTATTAAAAATGTTAGTCATGTGAAGGTTTATATGTCCTGATCTGACAGGATGGTTATTGCAAATGTAGTAATGTGAAGGTTTATATGTCCTGATCTGACAGGATGGTTATTAAAAATGTTAGTCATGTGAAGGTTTATATGTCCTGATCTGACAGGATGGTTATTGCAAATGTAAGTCATGTGAAGGTTTATATGTCCTGATCTGACAGGATGGTTATTACAAATGTAGTAATGTGAAGGTTTATATGTCCTGATCTGACAGGATGGTTATTACAAATGTTAGTCATGTGAAGGTTTATATGTCCTGATCTGACAGGATGGTTATTGCAAATGTAGTAATATGAAGGTTTATATGTCCTGATCTGACAGGATGGTTATTACGAATGCAAGTCATGTGAAGGTTTATATGTCCTGATCTGACAGGATGGTTATTACACATGTAAGTCATGTGAAGGTTTAAATGTCCTGATCTGACAGGGTGGTTATTACAAATATAGTCATGTGAAGGTTTATATGTCCTGATCTGACAGGATGGTTATTACAAATGTAAGTCATGTGAAGGTTTATATGTCCCGATCTGACAGGATGGTTATTACAAACGTAAGTCATGTGAAGGTTTATATGTCCTGATCTGACAGGATGGTTATTACACATGTAAGTCGTGTGAAGGTTTATATGTCCTGATCTGACAGGATGGTTATTACACATGTAAGTCGTGTGAAGGTTTAAATGTCCTGATCTGACAGGGTGGTTATTACAAATATTGTCATGTGAAGGTTTATATGTCCTGATCTGACAGGATGGTTATTACAAATGTAAGTCATGTGAAGGTTTATATTTCCTGATCTGACAGGATGGTTATTGCACATGTAGTAATGTGAAGTTTTATATGTCCTGATCTGACAGGATGGTTATTACAAATGTAAGTCATTTGAAGGTTTCTATGTCCTGATCTGACAGGATGGTTTTAAACACATGTAAGTCATGTGAAGGTTTATATGTCCTGATCTGACAGGGTGGTTATTCCACATGTATGTCGTGTGAAGGTTTACATGTCCTGATCTGACAGGATGGTTTTTACAAATGTAAGTCATGTGAAGGTTTATATTTCCTGGTCTGACAGGATGGTTATTACAAATGCAAGTCATGTGAAGGTTTATATGTCCTGATCTGACAGGATGGTTATTACACATGTAAGTCATGTGAAGGCTTGTATGTCCTGATCTGACAGGGTGGTTATTACACATGTAGTAATGTGAAGGTTTATATGTCCTGATCTGACAGGATGGTTATTACAAATGTAAGTCATGTGAAGGTTTATATTTCCTGATATGACAGGATGGTTATTGCACATGTAGTAATGTGAAGGTTTATATGTCCTGATCTGACAGGATGGTTATTACAAATGTAAGTCATGTGAAGGTTTATATGTCCTGATCTGACAGGATGGTTATTACACATGTAAGTCATGTGACAGTTTATATGTCCTGATCTGACAGGGTGGTTATTACAAATATAGTCATGTGAAGGTTTATATGTCCTGATCTGACAGGATGGTTATTACACATGTAAGTCATGTGAAGGTTTATATGTCCTGATCTGACAGGATGGTTATTACACATGTAAGTCATGTGAAGGTTTATATGTCCCGATCTGACAGGATGGTTATTACACAAGTAAGTCATGTTAAGGTTTATATGTCCTGATCTGACAGGGTGGTTATTACAAATATAGTCATGTGAAGGTTTATATGTCCTGATCTGACAGGATGGTTATTACAAATGTAAGTCATGTGAAGGTTTATATGTCCTGATCTGACAGGATGGTTATTACACATGTAAGTCATGTGAAGGTTTATATGTCCTGATCTGACAGGGTGGTTATTAAAAATATAGTCATGTGAAGGTTTATATGTCCTGATCTGACAGGATGGTTATTACAAATGTAAGTCATGTGAAGGATTATATGTCCCGATCTGAAAGGATGGTTATTACAAATGTAAGTCATGTGAAGGTTTATCTGTGCTGATGTGACAGGATGGTTATTACACATGTAAGTCGTGTGAAGGTTCATATGTCCCGATCTGACAGGATGGTTATTACACATGTAAGTCATGTGAAGGTTTATATGTCCTGATCTGAGAGGATGATTATTACAAATGTAAGTCATTTGAAGGTTTCTATGTCCTGATCTGACAGGATGGTTATTGCAAATGTAGTAATGTTAAGGTTTATATGTCCTGATCTGACAGGATGGTTATTAAAAATGTTAGTCATGTGAAGGTTTATATGTCCTGATCTGACAGGATGGTTATTGCAAATGTAAGTCATGTGAAGGTTTATATGTCCTGATCTGACAGGATGGTTATTACAAATGTAGTAATGTGAAGGTTTATATGTCCTGATCTGACAGGATGGTTATTACAAATGTTAGTCATGTGAAGGTTTATATGTCCTGATCTGACAGGATGGTTATTGCAAATGTAGTAATGTGAAGGTTTATATGTCCTGATCTGACAGGATGGTTATTACGAATGCAAGTCATGTGAAGGTTTATATGTCCTGATCTGACAGGATGGTTATTACACATGTAAGTCATGTGAAGGTTTAAATGTCCTGATCTGACAGGGTGGTTATTACAAATATAGTCATGTGAAGGTTTATATGTTCTGATCTGACAGGATGGTTATTACAAATGTAAGTCATGTGAAGGTTTATATGTCCCGATCTGACAGGATGGTTATTACAAACGTAAGTCATGTGAAGGTTTATATGTCCTGATCTGACAGGATGGTTATTACACATGTAAGTCGTGTGAAGGTTTATATGTCCTGATCTGACAGGATGGTTATTACACATGTAAGTCGTGTGAAGGTTTAAATGTCCTGATCTGACAGGGTGGTTATTACAAATATTGTCATGTGAAGGTTTATATGTCCTGATCTGACAGGATGGTTATTACAAATGTAAGTCATGTGAAGGTTTATATTTCCTGATCTGACAGGATGGTTATTGCACATGTAGTAATGTGAAGGTTTATATGTCCTGATCTGACAGGATGGTTATTACAAATGTAAGTCATTTGAAGGTTTCTATGTCCTGATCTGACAGGATGGTTTTTACACATGTAAGTCATGTGAAGGTTTATATGTCCTGATCTGACAGGGTGGTTATTCCACATGTATGTCGTGTGAAGGTTTACATGTCCTGATCTGACAGGGTGGTTATTACACATGTAAGTCGTGTGAAGGTTTATATGTCCTGATCTGACAAGATCGTTATTACAAATGCAAGTCATGTGAAGGTTTATATGTCCTGATCTGACAGGATGGTTATTACAAATGTAAGTCATGTGAAGGTTTATATGTCCTGATCTGACAGGATGGTTATTACATTGTAAGTCGTGTGAAGGTTTATATGTCCTGATCTGAAGGGATGGTTATTACAAATGTAGTAATGTGAAGGTTTATATGTCCTGATCTGACAGGATGGTTATTACAAATGTAAGTCATGTGAAGGTTTATATGTCCTGATCTGACAGGATGGTTATTACACATGTAAGTCATGTGACAGTTTATATGTCCTGATCTGACAGGGTGGTTATTACAAATATAGTCATGTGAAGGTGTATATGTCCCGATCTGACAGGATGGTTATTACACATGTAAGTCATGTGAAGGTTTATATGTCCTGATCTGACAGGATGGTTATTACACATGTAAGTCATGTGAAGGTTTATATGTCCCGATCTGACAGGATGGTTATTACACAAGTAAGTCATGTTAAGGTTTATATGTCCTGATCTGACAGGGTGGTTATTACAAATATAGTCATGTGAAGGTTTATATGTCCTGATCTGACAGGATGGTTATTACAAATGTAAGTCATGTGAAGGTTTATATGTCCTGATCTGACAGGATGGTTATTACACATGTAAGTCATGTGAAGGTTTATATGTCCTGATCTGACAGGGTGGTTATTAAAAATATAGTCATGTGAAGGTTTATATGTCCTGATCTGACAGGATGGTTATTACAAATGTAAGTCATGTGAAGGATTATATGTCCCGATCTGAAAGGATGGTTATTACAAATGTAAGTCATGTGAAGGTTTATCTGTGCTGATGTGACAGGATGGTTATTACACATGTAAGTCGTGTGAAGGTTTATATGTCCCGATCTGACAGGATGGTTATTACACATGTAAGTCATGTGAAGGTTTATATGTCCTGATCTGAGAGGATGATTATTACAAATGTAAGTCATTTGAAGGTTTCTATGTCCTGATCTGACAGGATGGTTATTGCAAATGTAGTAATGTTAAGGTTTATATGTCCTGATCTGACAGGATGGTTATTAAAAATGTTAGTCATGTGAAGGTTTATATGTCCTGATCTGACAGGATGGTTATTGCAAATGTAAGTCATGTGAAGGTTTATATGTCCTGATCTGACAGGATGGTTATTACAAATGTAGTAATGTGAAGGTTTATATGTCCTGATCTGACAGGATGGTTATTACAAATGTTAGTCATGTGAAGGTTTATATGTCCTGATCTGACAGGATGGTTATTGCAAATGTAGTAATGTGAAGGTTTATATGTCCTGATCTGACAGGATGGTTATTACGAATGCAAGTCATGTGAAGGTTTATATGTCCTGATCTGACAGGATGGTTATTACACATGTAAGTCATGTGAAGGTTTAAATGTCCTGATCTGACAGGGTGGTTATTACAAATATAGTCATGTGAAGGTTTATATGTCCTGATCTGACAGGATGGTTATTACAAATGTAAGTCATGTGAAGGTTTATATGTCCCGATCTGACAGGATGGTTATTACAAACGTAAGTCATGTGAAGGTTTATATGTCCTGATCTGACAGGATGGTTATTACACATGTAAGTCGTGTGAAGGTTTATATGTCCTGATCTGACAGGATGGTTATTACACATGTAAGTCGTGTGAAGGTTTAAATGTCCTGATCTGACAGGGTGGTTATTACAAATATTGTCATGTGAAGGTTTATATGTCCTGATCTGACAGGATGGTTATTACACATGTAAGTCATGTGACAGTTTATATGTCCTGATCTGACAGGGTGGTTATTACAAATATAGTCATGTGAAGGTTTATATGTCCCGATCTGACAGGATGGTTATTACACATGTAAGTCATGTGAAGGTTTATATGTCCTGATCTGACAGGATGGTTATTACACATGTAAGTCATGTGAAGGTTTATATGTCCCGATCTGACAGGATGGTTATTACACAAGTAAGTCATGTTAAGGTTTATATGTCCTGATCTGACAGGGTGGTTATTACAAATATAGTCATGTGAAGGTTTATATGTCCTGATCTGACAGGATGGTTATTACAAATGTAAGTCATGTGAAGGTTTATATGTCCTGATCTGACAGGATGGTTATTACACATGTAAGTCATGTGAAGGTTTATATGTCCTGATCTGACAGGGTGGTTATTAAAAATATAGTCATGTGAAGGTTTATATGTCCTGATCTGACAGGATGGTTATTACAAATGTAAGTCATGTGAAGGATTATATGTCCCGATCTGAAAGGATGGTTATTACAAATGTAAGTCATGTGAAGGTTTATCTGTGCTGATGTGACAGGATGGTTATTACACATGTAAGTCGTGTGAAGGTTTATATGTCCCGATCTGACAGGATGGTTATTACACATGTAAGTCATGTGAAGGTTTATATGTCCTGATCTGAGAGGATGATTATTACAAATGTAAGTCATTTGAAGGTTTCTATGTCCTGATCTGACAGGATGGTTATTGCAAATGTAGTAATGTTAAGGTTTATATGTCCTGATCTGACAGGATGGTTATTACAAATGTAAGTCATGTGAAGGTTTATATGTCCCGATCTGACAGGATGGTTATTACAAACGTAAGTCATGTGAAGGTTTATATGTCCTGATCTGACAGGATAGTTATTACACATGTAAGTCGTGTGAAGGTTTAAATGTCCTGATCTGACAGGGTGGTTATTACAAATATTGTCATGTGAAGGTTTATATGTCCTGATCTGACAGGATGGTTATTACAAATGTAAGTCATGTGAAGGTTTATATTTCCTGATCTGACAGGATGGTTATTGCACATGTAGTAATGTGAAGGTTTATATGTCCTGATCTGACAGGATGGTTATTACAAATGTAAGTCATTTGAAGGTTTCTATGTCCTGATCTGACAGGATGGTTTTTACACATGTAAGTCATGTGAAGGTTTATATGTCCTGATCTGACAGGGTGGTTATTCCACATGTATGTCGTGTGAAGGTTTACATGTCCTGATCTGACAGGGTGGTTATTACACATGTAAGTCGTGTGAAGGTTTATATGTCCTGATCTGACAAGATGGTTATTACAAATGCAAGTCATGTGAAGGTTTATATGTCCTGATCTGACAGGATGGTTATTACAAATGTAAGTCATGTGAAGGTTTATATGTCCTGATCTGACAGGATGGTTATTACATTGTAAGTCGTGTGAAGGTTTATATGTCCTGATCTGAAGGGATGGTTATTACAAATGTAGTAATGTGAAGGTTTATATGTCCTGATCTGACAGGATGGTTATTACAAATGTAAGTCATGTGAAGGTTTATATGTCCTGATCTGACAGGATGGTTATTACACATGTAAGTCATGTGACAGTTTATATGTCCTGATCTGACAGGGTGGTTATTACAAATATAGTCATGTGAAGGTTTATATGTCCCGATCTGACAGGATGGTTATTACACATGTAAGTCATGTGAAGGTTTATATGTCCTGATCTGACAGGATGGTTATTACACATGTAAGTCATGTGAAGGTTTATATGTCCCGATCTGACAGGATGGTTATTACACAAGTAAGTCATGTTAAGGTTTATATGTCCTGATCTGACAGGGTGGTTATTACAAATATAGTCATGTGAAGGTTTATATGTCCTGATCTGACAGGATGGTTATTACAAATGTAAGTCATGTGAAGGTTTATATGTCCTGATCTGACAGGATGGTTATTACACATGTAAGTCATGTGAAGGTTTATATGTCCTGATCTGACAGGGTGGTTATTAAAAATATAGTCATGTGAAGGTTTATATGTCCTGATCTGACAGGATGGTTATTACAAATGTAAGTCATGTGAAGGTTTATCTGTGCTGATGTGACAGGATGGTTATTACACATGTAAGTCGTGTGAAGGTTTATATGTCCCGATCTGACAGGATGGTTATTACACATGTAAGTCATGTGAAGGTTTATATGTCCTGATCTGAGAGGATGATTATTACAAATGTAAGTCATTTGAAGGTTTCTATGTCCTGATCTGACAGGATGGTTATTGCAAATGTAGTAATGTTAAGGTTTATATGTCCTGATCTGACAGGATGGTTATTGCAAATGTAAGTCATATGAAGGTTTATATGTCCTGATCTGACAGGATGGTTATTACAAATGTAGTAATGTGAAGGTTTATATGTCCTGATCTGACAGGATGGTTATTACAAATGTTAGTCATGTGAAGGTTTATATGTCCTGATCTGACAGGATGGTTATTGCAAATGTAGTAATGTGAAGGTTTATATGTCCTGATCTGACAGGATGGTTATTACGAATGCAAGTCATGTGAAGGTTTATATGTCCTGATCTGACAGGATGGTTATTACACATGTAAGTCATGTGAAGGTTTAAATGTCCTGATCTGACAGGGTGGTTATTACAAATATAGTCATGTGAAGGTTTATATGTCCTGATCTGACAGGATGGTTATTACAAATGTAAGTCATGTGAAGGTTTATATGTCCCGATCTGACAGGATGGTTATTACAAACGTAAGTCATGTGAAGGTTTATATGTCCTGATCTGACAGGATGGTTATTACACATGTAAGTCGTGTGAAGGTTTATATGTCCTGATCTGACAGGATGGTTATTACACATGTAAGTCGTGTGAAGGTTTAAATGTCCTGATCTGACAGGGTGGTTATTACAAATATTGTCATGTGAAGGTTTATATGTCCTGATCTGACAGGATGGTTATTACAAATGTAAGTCATGTGAAGGTTTATATTTCCTGATCTGACAGGATGGTTATTGCACATGTAGTAATGTGAAGGTTTATATGTCCTGATCTGACAGGATGGTTATTACAAATGTAAGTCATTTGAAGGTTTCTATGTCCTGATCTGACAGGATGGTTTTTACACATGTAAGTCATGTGAAGGTTTATATGTCCTGATCTGACAGGGTGGTTATTCCACATGTATGTCGTGTGAAGGTTTACATGTCCTGATCTGACAAGGTGGTTATTACACATGTAAGTCGTGTGAAGGTTTATATGTCCTGATCTGACAAGATGGTTATTACAAATGCAAGTCATGTGAAGGTTTATATGTCCTGATCTGACAGGATGGTTATTACAAATGTAAGTCATGTGAAGGTTTATATGTCCTGATCTGACAGGATGGTTATTACATTGTAAGTCGTGTGAAGGTTTATATGTCCTGATCTGAAGGGATGGTTATTACAAATGTAGTAATTTGAAGTTTTATATGTCCTGATCTGACAGGGTGGTTATTCCACATGTATGTCGTGTGAAGGTTTACATGTCCTGATCTGACAGGATGGTTTTTACAAATGTAAGTCATGTGAAGGTTTATATGTCCTGATCTGAAAGGGTGGTTATTCCACATGTATATTTTGTGAAGGTTTATATGTCCTGATCTGACAGGATGGTTATTACACATGTAAGTCATGTGAAGGTTTGTATGTCCTGATCTGACAGGATGGTTATTACACATGTAAGTCGTGTGAAGGTTTATATGTCCTGATCTGACAAGATGGTTATTACAAATGCAAGTCATGTGAAGGTTTATATGTCCTGATCTGACAGGATGGTTATTACAAATGTAAGTCATGTGAAGGTTTAAATGTCCTGATCTGACAGGATGGTTATTACATTGTAAGTCGTGTGAAGGTTTATATGTCCTGATCTGAATGGATGGTTATCACAAATGTAGGAATTTGAAGTTTTATATGTCCTGATCTAACAGGATGGTTATTACAAATGTTAGTCATGTGAAGGTTTATATGTCCTGATCTGACAGGATGGTTATTGCAAATGTAGTAATGTGAAGGTTTATATGTCCTGATCTGACAGGATGGTTATTACAAATGTAAGTCATGTGAAGGATTATATGTCCCGATCTGAAAGGATGGTTATTACAAATGTAAGTCATTTGAAGGTTTCTATGTCCTGATCTGACAGGATGGTTGTTACACATGTAAGTCATGTGAAGGTTTATATGTCCTGATCTGACAGGGTGGTTATTCCACATGTATGTCGTGTGAAGGTTTACATGTCCTGATCTGACAGGATGGTTTTTACAAATGTAAGTCATGTGAAGGTTTATATTTCCTGGTCTGACAGGATGGTTATTACAAATGCAAGTCATGTGAAGGTTTAT